>NC_089844.1:192977644-193277644 GCF_035609145.1 Eleutherodactylus coqui
TGCCTTTCTCGTGACACGCATTCTGGCCACTACGGATTACTGGGTGTACACACTGCTCGACCCACGGTATAAGGAGAACCTTTCCACTCTCATACCCGAAGAGGAAAGGGGTTCGAGAGTGATGCTATACCACAGGACCCTGGCGGACAAGCTGATGGTAAAATTCCCATCCGACAGTGCTAGTGGCAGAAGGCGCAGTTCCGAGGGCCAGGTAGCAGGTGAGGCGCGGAGATCAGGCAGCATGTACAGCACAGGCAGGGGAACACTCTCTAAGGCCTTTGACAGCTTTCTGGCTCCCCAGCAAGACTGTGTCGCCGCTCCCCAGTCAAGGCTGAGTTGACGGGAGCACTGTAAAAGGATGGTGAGGGAGTACGTAGCCGATCGCACTACCGTCCTCCATGACGCCTCTGCTCCCTACAACTACTGGGTGTCGAAGCTGGACACGTGGCCTGAACTCGCTCTGTATGCCCTGGAGGTGCTTGCTTGTCCTGCGGCTAGCGTCTTGTCAGAGAGGGTGTTTAGTGCGGCTGGTGGAATCATCACGGATAAGCGTACCCGCCTGTCAACCGACAGTGACGACAGGCTTACACTCATAAAGATGAACAAAGCCTGGATTTCCCCAGACTTCTCTTCTCCACCAGCGGACAGCAGCGGTACCTAAACAATACGTAGGCTGCACCCGCGGATGGAAGCATCGTTCTCTATCACCATAAAAAACGGGGACCTTTTAGCTTCATCAATCTGTGTATTATATTCATCCTCCTCCTCCTGCTCCACCTCCTGAAACCTGACGTAATCACGCCGAACGGGCAATTTTTCTTAGGCCCACAAGGCTCAGTCATATTACTTTTGTAAACAATGTTTATACGTTTCAATTCTCATTAAAGCGTTGAAACTTGCACCTGAACCAATTTTTATTTTAACTGGGCTGCCTCCAGGCCTAGTTCTAAATTAAGCCACAGTAACCAAAGCGATTAATGGATTTCACCTGCCCTCTTGGTTGGGCATGGGCAATTTTTCTGAGGTACGTTTGTACTGTTGGTACACCAATTTTTTGGGGCCCTCGCCCACAGTGTAATCCTAGTAATTTTTATGGGCTTCGCTTGCACTCATGGTACAGCAAGGTGTGTGGGGTTGGCCTACACTTTTGCTACATAAATGTAACTGGGGTCTTGACTATACTGCAACTACTGAAATGTGAAAGAGACTGTTATCTCCCTAAGCTGCTGCAACGGGAATGTTACTGTGGCTTGTCTTGACTGCTACTACTACTGAAATGGAACTAATACTGTGCCCCCCCCCGTATACTGCTGCTTCGGAATTGTTACTGGGGCCTGTCTAGACTGCTACTATTACTGAAATGGAACTAAGACTGCGCTCCCCCTCTACTGCTGTTTCGGAATTGTTGCTGGGGCCTGTCTAGACTGCTACTATTACTGAAATGGAACTAAGACTGCGCTCCCCCTATACTGCTGCTTCGGAATTGTTACACCTGTCTAGACTGCTACTATTACTGAAATGGAACTAAGACTGCTCTCCCCCTATACTGCTGCTTCGGAATTGTTACTGGGGCCTGTCTTGAGTGCTACTATTACTGAAATGGAACTAAGACTGCGCTCCCCCCTATACTGCTGCTTCGGAATTGTTACTGGGGCCTGTCTGGACTGCTACTACTACTGAAATGGAACTAATACTGTGCTCCCCCTATAATGCTGCTAGTGATATATTACTGGGGCCTGTCCCTAATGCTACCGCTGAAATGTCACTAATTCTGGGCTCTGCCTATACCGCTGCTAATGCTATGTCACTGGGGTGTGGAAACGGAGGCTTCCCAAAGACATGATGGCGGCGAGGCCATTTCCCACCAACACGGTTACTGTTAATGTGCATATAACCACGGACACGTGGAGAGGACACGTAGTGCCTCAAAAACATCCCCCTCCTCCTCCAACAATGAAAACATTCTTGGCAAATACCTTTGCATTGGTCCGTCTGGTGGCAGTCCAAGAATTTCACCTTTAATGACACAACAAGAGAGCCCCCCCACTATCCCCCCCGCCACGGCCCACTTAATCCTGGCCACATTCCGAAAACCAACTAAATCAAACCCATTCCCACCAACGCGGTTACTGTTAAGGTACATATTACCAGTCTGACTGGGGCATGCACTGTGGGCCGAAGCCCACCTGTATTGTATCTGACGTTAGCTCTGCTGTCCAGGGCACTGCAATGGGATTTGTTTATGTACCGCCGGTGGGTTCCAGGGAGCCACCCATGCTTTGGGTCCACACGGACTTCACATTAGGGATTTGTACCTGCCTGTGTCTATGTATTAAAAACCCCGGTCAGACTGGGGCATGCAGTGTGGGCCGAAGCCCACCTGCATTTAATCTGACGTTACCTCAGCTGTGCTGGGCAATGCAATGGGATTTATTTATGTAACTCCGGTGGCTTCCTGGGACCCACCCATGCTGTCGGTCCACATGGAGTTGTACCTGCCTGTGTCTACTTATAAAGAACCCCTGTCTGACTGGGGCATGCAGTGTGGGCCAAAGCCCAGCTGTATTTAATCTGACAATAGCTCTAATATCCGGGGCACTGCATTGGGCCAAACTGCAGGATCAATACAGCGCTAATGAGACGTGCACAGCTACGCTAGCATTGGAGTCCGCTGTAGGCACGCGATTGCTGAGGGTTTGTGCAGAGGCCTATGTCCTGGGTGCAGTGAAAGTCCGCTTCCAGCCTAGGATTGCTGAATCTGTGGGCCGAGGCCTATGTCGTGGGCGCGGTGCAAGTCTGCCATGTTTGGCCGCTTAGATCAATTTTTGGTTCATGTCTTGGGTTTCCTAGGACCCACCTATGCTGTTGGTGCAAACTTAGTTCCAATTGCGGTGTTTGACCTGTCTGGCACAAAGGCACTGACTGACTTGGGTGGGGGGCAGAGCGCTGACGGCTTTCCCCTTGCAGTGTGGATTGAGATATGCAACACCTTGACAAAATGAATACTGTGTGGCACATGGATTCTCCATTGCTATGCCCACGTTTGCAGCTCCTGACGGAGGTGGCACAGGATTGGAGTTCTCATTGCTTCTGTACAGCATTGTGGGCTATCGCCCCGCCCCTTTTAAAGAGGGTCGCTGCCTGGCCCTGCCAACCCTCTGTAGTGTGTGCCTCCGGATCCTCCTCATGGCAGACGCACTTATAAATAGACATGAGGGTGGTGTGGCTATGAGGCCAGCGTGTGGCATGAGGGCAGCTGAAGGCTGCGCAGGGACACAGTATGTAACCCAGGAGAAGTGGCAGCGCAGTGTCATGCAGGCAGTTATTGTGCTTTGTTGGAGGTAGTGTGGTGCTTAGCTAAGGTATGCATTGCTAATGAGGGCTTTTCAGAAGTAAGAATTGTTGGGAGGGGGGGGCATTCTTGCCGCTATTGTGGCTTAATAGTGGGACCTGGGAACTTGAGATGCAGCCCAACATGCAGCCCCTCACCTGCCCTATCCATTGCTGTGTCGTTCCCATCACTTTCTTGAATTTCCCAGATTTTCACAAATGAAAACCTTAGCGAGCATCGGCGATATAAAAAAATGCTCGAGTCGCCCATTGACTTCAATGGGGTTCGTTACTCGAAACGAACCCTCGAGCATCGCGGAAAGTTCGACTCGAGTAACGAGCACCCAAGCATTTTGGTGCTCGCTCATCTCTAGTGAGGACCCTTCTTCAGGGTCCTCTACATTACACAGTGTACCAGAAAAATAAAATAGAGCCTCCCTCACCTGGTGCGAGAGGAGCCGCCCATCCTGTGGTACTGTTCCATAGAGTGGTGATACTAGACAGCCAATCAGTGCAGGGCTTTACCAGTGAAATGCCCATGTTGATTGGATGGATTTTCTAGCTAAGTGCATGCACTGCAGATCCGCACTGACTCTGGCATTGCATGTTGGTTCTAGTTTCAAGCTATGATCGCCAGTAAGACCATTGTATGTCATATATATTGTAACTCGTGTGTAACAGCAATATTTGATCACAGGAGCATCTTTAGTTATTCCAAATTAAAATATTGTTATATTTTATGTGATCTAAGAAGAAAATGTAATATTAAATCACGAGTCAACCGCTTTAATGGTCCTTTTCAGTGGAAATTGACATTGTTTATATGTAATACATCTTTTTCAGATGTCAGAATTCCCCAAAAATGACACACATAATGATTTTAGAATTCATCCACTTTGCATTTTTAAGCCAATTTGATTGGAAACTGATCAATACTTCAATGATTGTATAACCCTGTTTTGAGGGGGTATGAATTCTATCCCGCCCACAACAGACCTTGACACTAACCTTTATGGAACAGGGAGACCTAAAACCTTCGCTGAATGGAAGAGTGAGCATGTAACTAAGGTTTACCAAGGCCTTCACCCCGGATTAAGCCCCCAAATATAAGGAAGGCTCTTTTCCTGAGAATTAACTATGAATAGCTATTCAGGTTACACAACATCAGTAAATGTACAGAAATACCTAAATAGGTTCTAACAATGACTTTGTATCTATATATGTAAGCTTGACAAAGACGGTCAAAACGCGTTGCTACATTAAAAAGAAAATTGTTTCTTCCACGGCGCGGGATCTTTTTCGTCTATCTTGCATAAGACTTTATAGGCATATAATAGGCAGCAGCACATATACATACATAACATATGGTAGTGGAAGTAACATCAACAAGTACACGAGTTAGAGGTCCTGGAGATGCCGTACACACGGGTGTATATAGAGAGTCCTGTGCACAATACCTCCAGACCAAAAAGGAGGATGATCCTGATGGCGGGGGCCCCTGTGGGCAACTGTAGATGCAGAATTCCTCCAGAGGACGACCATCAGTAGATCAGGATATGACGAGGAATTCCCCCAACTCACACTCAGCAGATGGGGATGCCGGCCTAACTACACCAACTCTTCATCCCTAACCACCAACTAATCTAACATTGCAACCAGACTGCTAGTTCCCTATTGGCCATCGGATTCCTACCTGTCCCTATCCGGTACTACACATTGATACTATCATACTGAATACCCTATATACCCTCAGTAGGGATCTGATTACAGCTTAGAACGTCAGTAACAGGTTGTGTCTGTGTCATACGCCAGTGCCCTCCACAGAGCCTGTAGATGCTATATATATGTCTGTTAGGTCTTGTGATTACTACTGAGTAATACCTATATATAAAATATATCTTCCCTCGCTCCAGCTATAGGAAACTAAACAGATCACTGGCCTCATATACTGATATCTCTGCTAGCTCCCTCTACTAGCACAACTACCCAGAAGTCCCCTGAGCTCAACCCTGGGGTCTTCGCTACAACCCATCATGGGCAGAAGTATGGACCAACCATCAGCTAACCCTAGGATGTTGGCCAGATCATTCTTTTCAATTATTATACCCCAGGAATACAGTAGCTCCTTTCACTTGTAAGAAAAATTAGTAAAATGAACCATCTTATGGTTCCTTCACTTCCTTTTTGCTATTCTGTTTTGGAGAAGTTGTAAATAAGGCTCTGTTTTAACAGATGTTTTGCTGAGAAGAACATATTGCACCAGTGACGGTGTTAAACAGAACCTGTCGGATCTACAGACCTGTCTGTTCTAGTGAAAACCTGAAATGAGATAACAGCGCTGAAGCATCCTCTCTCATAACCATGCATTCCATTCCTATGTCATTCCTCTGATACATTTCTGCATAAGTTGACAATTAGGCGTCACCATTCTTCTTGTCAGAGGGGTATGTCCCTATACAGTCTGACAGTGGCAGCACTAATTGAATAGTGACATGTGCTATAAGAACCTCCCCCGACTGGTAACACCCAGTTGTTGAATCATTCATAACATTCTAGTAGAAGCAATAGAAGAGCGCATTCCAGAATTGTTATATTATGGGTGATACTTAAATAGCGGAGAGCTGACAGGCCTCTTTAACCTCTTAGTGACATGGCCTATCTTGGTTCTAAGGACACAACAATATTTTGGGGATTTTCATCTCCAGTTCTCATACTTTTTTGAATTTCTCCGTCGGCCGTGTGAGTTGTTTGCGCAGCGAGCTGTAGTTTTATTGGCACCAGTTTTTGGGTACATATAATGTATCATGTAACTGTTGTTAATGTTTTTTTTTAGAAAAAACCTCAATTTTGCCATTGTCTGTTTTACAGAATTAATCATGCAGCATAAATGATGTTTTTCTGGTACGATTATGACAATACCTCTTTGCTTGGAAATAATGTTTTTTTATGACTGCATAACATTTTTATTTTTGCATGCATGGAGACATGTGAGGGCTTGTTCTTTGCATGACAAGCTGTAGTTTTTATTGGTACTATTTTGTGGTACATACATCTTTTTTGATCTCTTTTATTGTGTGTTTTGGTAGGAAAATGACCAAAAAAACCCCACTTTTTTATAATAGTGTTTGCTATTAAGGATAAAAAGAGTGTTTAATTCAATGTACGGGTCATTACAGAATTGATGATACCAAACATGCAGGTTTTTAATATAAAACAAAATTATTTAAGCAAACAGGAAAAATTAAACAAAAACATTTTCTTTTTTGCTAATTTTTTGTGTTTTGTTATTTTAAATTATTTTAATTTTTTTCATGCCTTTTTTTATATCCCTGTAGGTAACTTGCACCTGCAGTGCTGCGTTCACACTGATAATAAATGAATTATTCCTAATCATAGGAATCTCAGGCCATGGCAGACCCAGACATCATTGTCTGGCATCCGGTTGCTATGGCAACCCACCAGCCCTCCGCGATTAGATGTTGGAGGGTTGATGACTTTAGAGAGGGAGCGCTCTTTCTCTGTGAACATTTTATATGCTGCAATCAACATTGGTCTCACTGATCCCTACTGTTGCAGCAGAAAACTGACTGTCAGTCACAGTCGGCTCCCACTGTGGATGGCACAAGCTCAGCTTCTATAAGTTTACATCCTGGGGCGGGAAGGGGTTAAGGTAAAAAAAAAAGTCTAAAGTGACAACTATGTAATGATAAACTTATAGTTTGTAGAGATATCAGCAAAGACAGCGTTGTAGGTCTTCCCTGTTTTCAGACTGATAATATTTTGGCAGTTAGTTTATTAAAAATGGTGCATTTCAGGTAGTGACACTGTTTAAGGCCGCCTGCACACGAGCGGAAATTCCGCGGCAGGATTTCCCGCGGGATTTCCGCCGCTGCAAGCCTGCATAGGATTGCGTTAACAAACACAATCCTATGCAGGCGGGCCGCGGTTTGGCCGCGCGAAATCTCGTGCGGCAAACAAACTGCGGTATGTTCTATTTCTGTGCGGGGCTCACAGAGCCCCACACAGAAACGTCACTCACCCGCCGCCGGCTCTGGTCTGCGCATGCGCCGGCAAGCCGGCACATCAAGCAGCCAGAGCCGCGGGCGTGGGTGAGTACGCGCTGGTCCCTGCAGGCGCTCGGGTCGGGTCCCGTGGCGAGAATCCTTGCCACCGGATCCAACCCACCCATCTGCAGGCGGCCTAAGGGCTGTTAGGATTAGTTTATAACCTCTATAACATTATCACACATTTGTATTGACACTGGCTGGAGACAAGATAATAGAATTAGACTTCAGTAGAGATGAGCGAACGTACTCGTAATGAGTACTTACGCACCCGAGTACCGCCATTTTCGAGTACTTCAGTACTCGGGCGTAAAGATTCGGGGGGCGCCGGGGGGCGGGGAGAGGTGCGGCGGTGCGGGGGGGAGCAGCGGGGAACAGGGGGGAGCCCTCTCTCTCTCCCTCTCCCCCCACTCCCCACTGCTACCCCCCGTGCCGCCACGGCACCCCCCGAATCTTTACGCCCGAGTACTGCAGCACTCGAAAATGGCGGTACTCGGGTGCGTAAGTACTCGTTACGAGTACGTTCGCTCATCTCTAGACTTCAGCCTTAGCATTCACCTATTGTTACGGTATACAACTCTTGATACGCCAGCCCAGGTGCCCTAGATCTCACCCACAACCCCTGTCCCTGCCTGCTTGCCTCCACTCCTGGCAAACCCCAGGCGGGCAACTGGGCAGCGGTCCCTACTCTCATTAGTGACCGAAAAGGGACGCTGGTGTACCTGAATGGAAAGGGTAAAATATCGACAGAAAAGGCAGATGTAAATAACCAACACGAACAATACTAAGCAGAACTGAGGCAGATGGAAAAACCTGGTGGATAATGGCAAAGTATAGCAGACAAGATGACAAGAACAGGAGACCCACAGAGGCGGACTAGCTAGCACACTGAGGGAAACCAATAACTGGCAGAGATTGCAAGTCTCTGCCCGATCTTTAAACAAAAGCCTTCACCCAGGGGCGGAGAGAGGGAGACAGCCGACTCCCAGCAGAACACAATAAAAGGGAGCTCATGCACAGCAGCTGCACTCACAGGTGCACGCACGGCGCTGCGCGCCACCAGCATCACGCTGCCCACGCCGGCCAGGCACCCGTGCCGCCGCCAACCGGACAACAAGAGGGGGGGACGTGCCTCGACTGCGGGACCCCGCACACCGCCGCCCCGGGAGGACCAGCAACTGCCGCATGGTAACACCTATCATTGGTACTAGCAGTTTCCCATAGTAGTTAGATGCCCCAGGACTTAAAAGTTTGACCAAACTGTGTAACAATTGGACATTCAAATGAACAAATATATGATGCACGTTTCAAGACCAGAAAGTAACGCAACAATAGGAACTCACCAATGCATGACAGGAACAGACTCGTAATCAGATGATTGTACAAATGGATGATGATGAACACGTCAGATAATGGAGTAGATGGTTGATGGAAACAGAATAACAAACTGACCATAACTAAATCTGACAATTACTCTCCCTAATCTATCCCTGACACAGATCCTAACAGCAGGCACTACTCTTCCCTGACTAAACCTAATTTATCCCTAGTGGAAAGCATATCTGAAGTGGTGTCCCTGTTCCTGACAACCAGTAACAGGAAACTAGGAACCAGAGAATAAAAAATGTAGCAAAAGTGAACTATAAGCAAAACCAGATACCAAAAAGGAAAGAGCCTTCATTTATCCATCGACGTCGCTGTATGAGGGCTTTTTTTTTTGATTATGTTGTATTTTTCAATGGTACTATTTAATGAACCATATAATAAATAATAATAATCTTTATTTGTATAGCACCAACTTATCCCACAGCGATATAATGTACTGAAAAACATTTTAAAAATTTGGCGATCATCGTGCGGGGTAAATAATACGTTCCTCTGGTAGATCGTACTTTTACAGACGCAGCAATACCAAATATGTACTTTGCTTTATTATTAGATTCTTTTATTGTAAATATGGCAAAAGGGGTAAGGGAGGTTTAACTTTTATTATTATTATTATTTTTTTTTTTTTAACCATTAGTAAAACTTTATTGTTCTAATTCTTACTTTTTTTAATATTTTGTCCCCAGAGGGCACAACAACTTGCGATGTTTTAATCGCTCCTGCAGTATGATGTAATGCCATAGCAGGAACAGTCAGTAACGATATATAAAAAATAGTCCTATATGTCACAGAAAAAAAACTGCAACAGAAATAATTTGTGTAGCTAAAAAGAATTGCAGTAAAACCACCACATGGGTAAAATCCCTAAAAAGGACCGAAATAGCCTAGTCCTTAATGGGTTAAAAGTAGTACAAAAAAAAAAGAGAGATATAAATTTGGTATTGTCATAATAACTGATCGATAGAATAAGGTTATGTCATTTTTCCTGCTGTGTGCATGCCATAAAAACAAGACCTCCAAAAAAAGATGGCGGAATTGCACTTTTTTTCCATTTTACTCCACCCAGCAATTTTTAAAAGTTCTTCAGTACATTATATGGTACATTATCAAAAAAGGAATGGAGTTACGGGACTTACTAAAATAACATTTATTTTTTGTGTATATACGATATTACAAAAAGGAGAAAACACAATTAAAATCTTACCCACTGGTGGGAAATAACTGGGAGCATATATGTGTACATGCAAATATATATCTGGTGATGCTCAAAAATACATATATGTCTAAGGCATGTAAACATATCCCTCCATATCAGATATCCATCCAGATACTATATCAGGTAATAGTCAATGTCTAGCATCCTGCCATTCAGGCTCCCAGCAGTAACATGAGAGTCTGCAAGACACATATATAGCTTCTATCTTAACTTCAGATTCAATAATTATCTAAATATAATATCAGAGGTTTACCTTACTTATACGCCGAGCCACTAAGAATCCCCCCATAACAAGGTTACAACCCCCTATTGTAAGCTTTGTTATGGTGGGAGATTGTATGCATGATTGTATGACTGTGACATTTGATTGTACCGTGTTTCCCCGAGAATAAGACCGTGTCTTATATTAATTTTTGTTCAAAAAGGTTTAACTTTTTTACATGTATAGCTGCCTGGACACTATTTAAATTGACCTTTTTAATTAACTGTTAGCAAGGCTTAATTTTGGAGTAGGGCTTATATTTCAAGCATCCTCAAAAAGCCTGAAAAATCATATTGCATCCTCAAAAATTCTGGAAAATCATGCTATGTCTTATTTTCAGGGAAACAGGGTATATTACAATTGTATGTTGATTGGGTGAAAACATGTGTATCTGGGTAAAGAACTGGCTCAGAGATAGAAAGCAGAGGGTGGTAATAAATGGTTCATACTCTGGATTGGTCCAACCTTACTAGCGGGGTGCCACAGGGTTCAGTATTAGGCCCCATTCTGTTCAATATATTTATCACTGGCCTGATAGAGGGGCTGCACAGTAAAATATCAATATTTGCAGATGACACAAAATTATACAAGATAATCATTGCAACGGAGGACAAGGTACGGCTGCAAATGGACCGAGATAAGCTGGGGGCTTGGGGGGAAAAATGGCAAATGAAGTTCAATGTTGATAAATGTAAGGTTATGCACATGGGCAGGAGAAACGGATGTCACCAATATTTACTAAATGGGGTACTGCTAGGTAAAAGCGATATGGAAAAGGATCTGGGGGTACTAGTGGACTGTAAATATAACTGGATTAACCAATGCCAGTCAGCTGCTGCAAAAGCTAATAAAGTCTTGGGGTGCATTAAAAGAGGTATAGGGGCGAAGGACGAGGACATTATCCTTCCACTATATAAGGCACTTGTCAGGCCTCACATGGAATACTGTGTACAGTTCTGGACACCGGTGCTCAGGAAAGATGTTACGGTATTGGAGGGGGTTCAAAGAAGGGCAACTAAACTAATAAACAGAATGAGAGAACTGGAATACCGAGAGAGGCATCAAAATTAGGATTATTCACCCTGGAAAAAAGACAGCTGAGGGATGACCTAATAACTATGTATAAATACATGAGGGGACAATACAAGGATCTCTCCCATGATCTGTTTATACCCAGGACTACGACTGCAACAAGAGGGCATCTGCTACGTCTAGAAGAAAGCAGGTTTCATCACCAACATAGAAGGGGGTTCTTTATTGTAAGAGCAGTGAGACTGTGGAACTCTCTGCCTGAGGACGTGGTGATGGCAAAATCCATAGAGGAGTTTAAGAGGGACTAGACATTTTTCTAGAGTGCTATGATATTACAGGATATAGACATTAGGTGACCAGCGGGTTGTTGATCCGGGTCTTACAGTCAGGTAGAAACTATCAGAGGTTGATCCAGGGATTATTCTGAATGCCATTATGGAGTCAGGAAGGACCTTTTCCCCTGAATGAGCTAATTGGCTTCTGCCTTTTGGGTTTTTTGCCTTCCTCTGGATCAACAAGGGGATTGAAACAGGCTGAACTAGATGGACATTGTCTTCATTCAGCCTAACCTACTATGTAACTATGTTACAAATATGAATAGCGAGCCATCAAAAAAGAGAAGAGACCATTGCTTTTTAGCAACATGGGAAGGGAAACAAAGAGATAGCAGAGGCACTGAATGCTCCTAGAGATGCAGTTGGAAACAGTTTGCAGTTTCAAAGTTAGAGGAATACTGGTTACATTACCTGGATGTGGCAAAAGACAAAACTACCACCAGATTCCTGAGGTGGCGAGTGGTCAAATACCCTCCAGTGATTGCAAAAGAGCAGCAGCAAGATCTGGTGGCAGCAGCACTGAGGTTTCTGTTTGCATAGTAATGTGCATACTAAACGCTGAATGTCTTCATGCCTGAACTGCAAGATTTACCCCTCTACTGACCCAAAAGCACAAGTAAAGTCGCCTCCAATTTGCTCAAAACCATATAAATAACCATAGAAGTTTTGGGATTCTGCTCTGTGGAGCAGTGAAACAAAACAAAGCAAAACAAGAGCTTTTCAGGCCTCTGGATCAGAGATATGTCTGGAGAGGGAAGAATGAAGAATACACTGAAACGAACCCCTGCCTACAATGAAACATGGCAGTAGACTCAATTCTTAATCAGGAAACCCTAGGAGAAAATGTCATGCCTTCTGTGAGGAAGCTGAAGCTTGGGCATCATTGGACCTTCAACAGGGTAATGATCCCAAACATACTTCAAAGTCCATCTAAGCTTGGTTTCAGAAGAAGCTCCGGAAGATTCTGGAGTGGCCGTCACAGTCATGTGACTTGAACCGTGTAGAAATTCTTTGGTGGAATGTTTAGCATGCAAATCCGAGAATGTTCATCAACTGGAGGCCATTGCTCATGAGGAATGGGCTGTTTCCTCAGGAGAGCTGTTGTCTGGCTATGGATCACATCTGCAGCAGGTTGAGGTTACTCTACTAAGTACTAAAGATGCTCATCATAGGGGGATTGAATAATTGTGAGGCTGCAGATGTCAGGAAAAGGAGCATTTTGTGGTGAATGTGGAGAAACTGCTTGCTATAGCAGTTGCATTTCGCTATTTAAACAGTTTGTTGTTTTTTTGCAAACACCTGACAGTTTGGAATTTAGCAAATAAACCCAATCTCCCTGTCTGACATTTAATAAAAGATGGTAATTTTATCTCACGTCAAGATATTTTCGTCCTGTTCAAGAATATGGCAATCAGTGAATGTGAATACTCCATCTTAAAGGACTCTTTCTTAGTTCACTCTTCTGATATCTTAGAATTTGACAACCTACAAATATCTTAAGTGCTAAAAGGCTGTCACAGTGCAGAGGGATCAGCCCTATTCTCATCTGCACAAGGAAAGACTAGAAGCAATGGGATGAAACTGAAAGGGAAGAGGCACAGATTAGATATTAGACAGTGAGGGGGATCAATGAGTGGAACCGGTTACCACGGGAGCTGATGAGTTCTCCTTCAATGGAAGTGTTCAAACAAAGGCTGGACAAATATCTGTCTGGGATGATATAGTGAATCCTGTACTGAGCAGGAGGCTGGATCAGATGACCGTAGAGGTCCCTTCCAACTCTACCATTCTATGATTCATTATTGTTGTTGCATTGGATCACAATACCCTGCTTCCCTGAAAATAATACCTACCCTGAAAATAAGCCCCATCCTGATTTTTGGATGCTTGAAATATAAGCCCTACCCCAAAAATTAGCCCTCGCTGGATTACATTTTTTTTAAAAAAAAAAAGGAATATAATACCTAGCAAGCTCAATCCAGGTTCCTCCCACTGCTCTCTGGGGCTCAGACACTCTTCTTGGAGTCCTCGGCCACCCACAGAAGATCACTTCCTAGTTACATGATTCATAAATCCCACCTCCAGGAAGTGATGGCTCTGATTGGTTCTTCAGAGCTGCTCAGCTGAGCAATGCAGCACTCAATTAAGAAATGTGATTGGTTCATCGAGCGCTGCATTTATGGGTTCTTCAAGCGCTGCTCAGCCAAACACACCCAGGTGGGATTTATGAATTGGCCAATCAATGATGCGGCTCATCCAATTCATAAATTCCGCCTCCACAACACAATGGCTGTGATTAGTTCATTGAGTGCTGCATTGACTGGCTGAGCAGTGGTTGAAGAACCAATCACAGTCGCTGCATTGCTTTCTGGAGGCGTGATTTATGAATCCTGTAACCAGAAAGTGATCTTCTGTGGGCATCCGAGGACTGCAAGAAGCACTTTGGAGCTCTGGAGAACAGCGGGAGGGACCTGGGCTGAGCCTGCTAGGTAAGTATAATAAGACATCCCCTGAAAATACGATAAGACAAGGTCTTATCATCCGGGAAACACGGTAGTTTTAGAGTTATGCCCTTTATTTACCCCTAAATCCCCCCTCTTACTGTCTGTACCCATTGCCCTTCTGAAAACTATGAAATAAACAATATAAATAACTCCTAGTTTGCAGTGGGGGGCGAATACTTTTGATTGCAATGGTGTATATGATGTGCATTCAGGTTGTGTAAAATGCAGTCTCAATGATGAGCGCAATATTTGACATACTTCCTGAATTCTCTCCTGCTCCTGCACATGAGATGCTTGCCCCAGCTCTATATCTATAGGGAGCCGCTATTATATGCTGTGTTTATTACCAGTTTGCAACTATGTATTTTCTATAAATAAAATCTGATTTTCAATGATAATGTCCTGCTTAAAAAGATGGAAGTATTGGCCAGATGGCGCACATAGACCACGTTTATGTAGACTGCAAATTCTCAGGTGTTGAGCGTACAAGATTTTAGTGTCCTTTCATAAATGTTCACAATAATAAGAGCTGGAATTACTTGAGATTTAAGCCCAGCAATCTCTCTGTGGAAGCACAAGGCAACCTGCCTTATCAAAATAATTCACGCTTTAGATGTTTTCCAAAATCCATTACAGATCTGGACTGTTTCCTATTCAACATGAAATGCTCAGTGAAAATCTCAGCTTTTATATATTTCATCCATAAAGAGCGACCTGCTGCTGCATCAACCTTCTCCAGGTGCATAACTCCACGGAGAAGCCGTGTACATGGAAGCGGTGGATGCCAGTTAGAGCAGTTGTCTCTTCTACTAAGGTATAAATGCAATGATTTTCTATTTCACATCCCTTCATAGTCTGCTCTTTCTCTCTTTGTATTACATCTAAAACTACTACCAGTTACGATCCTCGGCTGCAGCCGCTGTCCTACATCACCTCCTCTCCTCATGTCCATGGCAGACATTTGGCTCTGGTCTCCTGTCTGTCCATTTCTGCTGCCCGGGGGGCACATGTGCACATGCCTACAGTCTTATCGGGCCAGCGTGCACTCTTGTATTGGACAGAAAATACTATGTGCCCTTAGGGTAGGTCAACCAAATGAGATTGAGGGGGGTCTGACACCTGGCTTACCTACCAATCAGCTATTTTTCTGAGCTATGACAGCTGGAACTACACTGCACCATACAATATGCAGCGGCCCTGAAGGATGCTGCTAGCTCAGTCCGTTAAGAACCCCATCTTCCACTAGTCTGTAGTAGCAGTGCACTGGAGCGAGATG
The DNA here is from genome assembly GCF_035609145.1 of Eleutherodactylus coqui. Classification (NCBI taxonomy): domain Eukaryota; kingdom Metazoa; phylum Chordata; class Amphibia; order Anura; family Eleutherodactylidae; genus Eleutherodactylus; species Eleutherodactylus coqui. The sequence continues at coordinate 192,993,050 of NC_089844.1, forward strand.
TGCCTAATTTTTTAAAGCCACATACCTGTTACGCCGGCTGTCCACGGGGCTTTGCGAAGTCCCATGGCAGATCTCCGCCGACGGAACCGCCGCCCGGGAGTAGGTGCCGCACACAAATCTCCACCGGTCAGCTGAATCTAATAGATAGGCTGACCGCGGAGAATCGGGGCAATTCACAGCAAGCTGCCGACATTTACACGGTCGTGGACAGGGGGCCTTAAAGGGGTTGTCCCGCGGCGAAATCAATTTTTTTTTCTACATGCCCCCACATTGTGCCCCGTTAAAAACAATCCCTTTGTTTAAAAAAAAAAAAAAAAAAAATCGCTTACCTGCATCCCCGTTCGGGCAGTTTCTTCTTTTAAAGATGGCCGCCGATCCTTTCCCAAGGTGCACCGCGGTTTTCTCCCATGGTGCACCGTGGATTATATTCTCCTGTCTTGCGTTCCACTGCCGATTACAGCCACCTAATTGGCTGAACGGCACCACGTGATGGAGGCGGAGCTACGATGACGATGCGCAGACCAGCTCTCCGCCGCGAGCACGCCGGAGCGGCCCCATTCAACAGATCAGAAGACCGGACAGCGCAAGCGCGTCTAAAGAAGGCACAAGATACAGAAATTAGTCGGAGCCATGGAGACGGGGACGCCAGCAACGGAGTGGGTAAGTGTATAACTTCTGGATGGCTCATATTTAATGCACGATGTACATTACAAAGTACATTAATATGGCCATACAGAAGTGTATAACCCCACTTGATTTCACGGGACAACCCCTTTAATAAATTACGTGCACCTGTGGCCTCTATGCATCTGACAGTCAAATCTACAGTCGGACGGATTTGACTTTTTGCCAGGTTGTGGTGTAAATTGTAGTAAATTCTCCCTTGTAAGCACAGCATTGGAGGGGACAATGAAGGTGCGACAGTGGAGGGGACAACGAAGGTACGACGTGCCGGGACCTGGGATCAGTGCATAAAGGTTGTTTTGTTATTTTGGAGCATGGCTGGCTATATTTAAAGAAAACCGTAAGAATTTGGAAGACCCTTATAATTACTGCATTGCATTTCCTAGTTTGATGACAGCTAGGCCTGAGACTAGACTGTTTGGCCATTGATGCCAAAAGTGATGTCACGCAGGTGATGCACAAGAGGATTTTCCATGGTGCAGTGACTCATGTTACATGTTGCATCTCTTAGAGGTCAAATGTTTTATCATTGAGCTTAGTTATTAAAGCAACCCATCATTTTCGGGACAGAATTCTGTCCCAGAGCAGGAAGGTTTATTACTTGCAGTTGTTGTACTCTACTGTTCATCCAATCCACTAGTTGTAAGCCTTGCTTTCGGCTGTCCAACATAGCTGCAGCAATTTTCCAACTACTTAATGTACACTGTGCACTACTTTCTGATTGGCCAGTGCTGATCACATGAGCAGGTAGGTCTAATATTACCAGTGCCTTGTTGAGGAGCAGGTAGTCTGAAGATTATGACAGCCATCTTGGATGACCAAAAACAGGACTCAGGACCGTCAGGTCAGAGGAATGGCAGAGAGGAATTGCAGGTAGTATTTCCACTTCCCACCCCCTGGTACTGAGACAGAATTTTGTCCCAAAGCCAGAGGGTCACTTTAAAGATTTTGTAGTATGCTGTATTATTCGAGTGAGTAAAGTAATTGTGATGTACTAATTGCTACGTCCTCAGGGCGCACCAAAGCGCCACAACTCAGCACGGATGCAAGATGGATTCGCTTTAAAAACAGGACGCGCTAGCTGGAACACCAAAGGAACAGTAAACTGTGAACTGGCAACAGGATTCACAGGCAGACATAACATAAGGACTGACAAACGACTAAAACACTCACCTTGCATACACTTATGCATAACCAGATGGAATAGCTATCACATGTACAAGGTATTGGTTCTTGAATTGGCCAAGTCACTAAAGCCTGCGAGCCCACATCAAGGAGCTTCATTGTCTCGTGGGTCCCTGCTCTAACAAGACAACATCCACATAAAACCTGCCTGCAAGCAGGGCAGTCGTCTCAATAGGGACAGACCCACACTGGAACCTAAGGACCTAACTAGCCCAGAAATGATAAACGACCCAAAGCAGGACAGGACATAGTTCACACCAACATACTAGGGATAACATGCAACACAGAACAGGACAGTTCATACCTAATGTCTGGCCACCTATGCAGACCAACAGAACACATCACTGATCACACACATATACACTGAACATGCCTGTTCACACCTGATGTCCGGCCACCTGAACAGACACTGAATATGACACCGTTCACGCCTATATATACACACACACAATAGGCATGCAAGAAAACTAAGCCCTAGAGAGAAGGAATACAACTTCCGCTTGCAGAGGGACTGGTATATACACTATATGGACAAAAGTATTTGGACTTTCACAAAAAGTGCTTTGTTATTTCATTGAGTAATGTGTTGGCCCTTCTTTTGCTTGTATTGCAGCAAGAACTTGCACAAGTTTTCTGTGAGTCTCGGCCTCATGCCAGGCTGTGAGAAGAGATTGTTGTGAGGATGGAGGTGTTATACCCGTCGCTCCAGTTCATCCCTCAAGTGCTCGATCGGATGAATGAATAGTTATTATAAAATGAGCAGCTTTTTATTTTACCCATGTCCTTCCCAGCATACCGCTCAACAAACTCAGTATTTGCCTATTTGCTAATTTTCTGCAGTGTCCAAATACTTTTGTCCATATAGTGTATATGCAGCAGACCAGTGGAGATTGGCTGCATGGAAAATGTAATTGTTCCCAGCAAGAGAAACAAAGTAATCTTGTAGATATGATACTTTTTAATGGCTAGCAAAAATACATGATGTTGTAACAGCTTCCGAACCTTTCAGGATTCTTCCTCAGGCTTATGGAATAGACCCGAAAAGGCATGAATATATACACACATACTTATGACAAGGCACAGACATGGATGTGATTACTTTGCACTTAAAAGAATACCACAACAGGATGAGTAGAGAAATAAATAAATACTTAAATAGTCCACTGATAAAGATGTGAGTGTTTAATGGTCTATGAATTGGTGTTAGGGGGTCACCAGGCCAGCAGTGTTAGCTGTGCTATATATGTTTAATACTTCCCAGTCACACATGGATCCTCTTGAAGAATTTAGGACTCTGCTGAAAGTGGTAAAGATGGTTATAAACTTGTACCCCCAAATTCTTCTATGGCTTTGTGATTTGAAATTATCTTTTAATATGGTGACTTTCATATGTTCTATGTCGTGTCCATGACTAGAACAATGCTCCACCACAGGTAATTCTGTCTTTCTCTGCTTAATTGTGTGGCAATGAGATCTCATCCTCGCTTTAAGTCTTTGCCCTGTTTCCCCAACAGGACATTTACTGCACAGGTTCAGGTACACAACATCAGATGTGGAACATGGGAATGTTCCCAGGATCTTATAGTCCTGCTGTGTGTTGGGGATTTGTATCCTGTCCACAGTCCGTACATGTCAGCAGGTCTTACAGCTCCTTACATTACAGGGATACGTTTATTTTTGTGTGTTGGAGGACAATACACTCCTGACTATGAAGTTCCTCAAATTTGGAGGTTGCCTGTAACACAGAAGGGGAGGGTCCGGGAATTTAGTGCTCAGACAGTCATCCTTGTATAGGGGATGATGGAGTTTCTTTGCGGTTTTCCTTAGTACCTCTAACTGGGGATTGTAGGTCACTACTAAAAGGTATACAATCCTTTCCTTCCTTCTCTGTGTATTGGAGTAGTTAATTTCTGGGTATCCTGGTGGCTTTAGTGATTTGGTTATCAATTGAGGTGGGATGGTAGTTGTGATTTATAAATTTCCTTTTGTTAGGTCTGGCAGACATGGGCGTCATTCTCTGAATCTGTGATTGCCCTTTTCCAGCACTGCCATGGTTAAATTGGTTCTGCCTCTTCCACCCAGCTGCAGATTGTTGGTCATCTCTTCACTACTATATAGAGGCCTCAGACCTGATAGCCACTGCTGCAGTGTTGATGTATGAGCCTTCATGTATGCATGTGTCGCAGCTGCTCCTGTTTGTTCCTGTGTTTGCAGTTTATGCTTGGTCTACAGTTTGCTCAACTACTTCCAACTTGGTCCTGAACTTACTCACTCCTTGGTTCTGCAGATGGCGTGGTGTTATCCTACTTCCTGGTGATCAGTCTTGACAGGGTTAATCAGCGCCTAGGTTCCCACGCAGGGCAGCCCTTGTCAGGGCGAATTCTCTGCTATTGAAAAGCAGGGACATTCTGTCTCTTGCTTCCAGCATAGGGCTAGATCCCCTGATCACCTTTCATTCCAAGTCATGCCTTCCAGCAGTGAACATCCGGTTTCCAGAGTCGGCTCTCAGCCCTTCTGGTCTGTTCCATCTACTGGTTGGGCGACACAGGGGATCCACATCAAATCCCTAACACCTTTTAAGGTGGTATAAATATTACTCTCTATCTGTTGGGTTACATAGTAACATAGTAATATAGTATGTAAAGCTGAATGAAGACAATATCCATCTAGTTCAGCCTATTTAACCTCCTTGTTGATCCAGAGGAAGGCAAAAAACCCCAAGAGGCAGAAGCCAATTAGCCTCTTGGGGTAAGCTATTGGGGGAAAACCTATTGGGGGAAAAATTCCTTCCCGACTCCCTAATGGCAATCAGACTAATCCCTGGATCAACCTCTAGTAGTTCCTACGTGTCTGTATACCCAGATCAATATCCCTCTGGTCACCTAAAATCTATATCCTGTAATATCCTTCCGCTCTAGAAAGACATCTAGTCCCCTCTTAAACTCCTCCATAGATTTTGCCATCACCGCGTCCTCAGGCAGAGAGTTCCACAGTCTCACTGCTCTTACAGTAAAGAACCCCTTTCTGTGTTGGTGATGAAACCTGCTTTGCTCTAAACGTAGCGGATGCCCTCTTGTTACCGTCGTAGTCCTGGGTATGAACAGATCATGGGAGAGATCCTTGTATTGTCCCCTCATGTATTTATACATAGTTATTTGATCACCCCTTAGCCGTCTTTTTTCTAGAGTAAATAATCCCGATTTGGATAGCCTCTCTGGGTATTCCAGTCCCTTTATTCCATGTATTAATTTAGTTGCCCTTCTTTGAACCCCCTCAAGCACTGCAACATCTTTCCTGAGCACCGGTGTCCAGAACTGTACACATTATCCCATATGTGACCTGACAAGTGCCTTATATAGTGGGAGAATAATGTTCTTGTCCCTCAGCCCTATATCTCTTTTAATGCACCCAAACACTTTATTAGCTTTTGCAGCAGCTGACTGGCATTGGTTACTCCAGTTTAGTCTACAATCCACTAGTACCCCCAGGTCTTTTTCCATATCACTTTTCCCTAGCAGTACCCCATTTAGTGAATATTGGTGACATCCGTTTCTCCTGCCCATGTGCATAACCTTACATTTATCAACATTGAACTTCATTTGCCATTTTTCTGCCCAAGTCCCCAGCTCATCTAGGTCCATTTGTAGCCGCACGTTGTCCTCCGTTGCATTATCTTGTATAATTTTGTCTCATCTGCAAATATTAATATTTTTGTGCAGCCCCTCTATCAGGTCGTTGATAAATATATTGAACAGAATGGGGCCCAATACTGAACCCTGTGGCACCCCACTAGTGACTGTGGCCCAATCTAAGTATGAACCATTTATTACCACCCTCTGCTTTTTATATCTGAGCCAGGTCTTTACCTAGCTACACACGTTTTCACCCAATCCCAGCTGTCTCATTTTATATATCAGCCTGTTATGCGGCATGGTGTCAAATGCTTTAGAGAAGTCCAGATATACGAGATTAATAGTCTCTCCCAGGTCCAGCCTGGTCTGACATGATCGACCCTTCATTAACCCATGCTGGTGAGGAGTTATTCCATTGTTTTCCTTGAGGTATTCTTCAATGGTGTCTCTCAGAAACCCCTCAAATATTTTTCCAGTTACTGAAGTGAGACTTACCGGCCTGTAGTTACCAGGCTCTCTTTTGGTCCCCTTTTTGTATATTGAAACTATATTGGCAATGCGCCAATCCAATGGTATAACCCCGGTCTTGATAGTGTCCATAAATATTGGAGCAGACCCAGTTGTATTTAATGGCCTGGCTGTAAACAATGGATTATTTGATGTGTTTACGATGGGAAATGTCTCATCTGAGGTATGTGGGCCGATCAGTTGGTTTTTGGTACAGGGATGTTTGTATTGAGTTGTTTGAAATTTTTATGGTGGTGTCTAAAAAGGTGATTTCCGTATATGAGTAGCTTAATATTAGGTTTATGGGGGAGTGGAATGCACTGAATCTCTCATGGAATTTTATTAGTTCTTGTTCAGTGTTGGTCCAGATGATTATGATGTCATCAATGTAGGTCAATGGTTTGCTGGAGCAGAAGTCAGAAAGTCACTCTCTAGTTTTGTGGGGAACATCACACCCAGCCAGCTCAATCAAGCCACTCCTGTGGAAACCCATAGTACTACAGGTCCCAGAAGCACAACCTGACACTAATGGGCATTGTGAACAAATACTCATGTACATAAACATTGGCTGCAGAGAAGTCATTGCTAATTTTCTTAGATGTCCGGCAGGGTATTCTTACTGGATATTACTGGCTGCTCTGTTGTCGGGGGGCCTCTCCAGCATGTCCCATACTGCAGTACTGGCTCTAGCCAGCAGACGGTGTCATTGTATAATGGCACAAAGAGAAAGCCTCCTAGAAAACTCTGTATCCAAAATTGGATTGCAAGGGGTAAAATATAACATGTATTACTAATTTACAGTACAGAGAAGGGATCCTGTCCAAACACATCTAAATCAGGAGCTATTGTCTTTATTATTATGGCCCACATCTTAGATTACCTTTACATCACACTGTTATTTTACATTATGGCGTGTATATGTGCACCAGGAAAACCAGTCCCCAATGTAAACACAGCTCATCTTCCCGACTGTCTAATTATGGTCCGTAGTTTATTTATATGTAGAATACAGAAGGTTATTGCAGTGTTCTTGCAGCAGGTGGAGATGGTACTATCTCTAGCTGGCATAAGCCAATTTTGCAAGGACAAATGTGGACCGTGGCACCTGGTGATTATGAAACCGTTCCCTGGTCCGTCAACTTTGAGACCATATCGTATTTTATGAGACTCAAAAGTGATTACAGGTTCACTTTAAGATAATTAAGATTTCTGTTTAACCTTCACAGTGGAAGGGGATGCAATTTGCCTAGTGGGACCGCACAGGGTACACACCCCTGAGGCCAGCCCTAGTTTGGGTTAATTCATTGTGGGATGCCTCTGTACTGATATGTATGGTCGACTACACTTTTCAGTACGATAGAAAAAAGCTTTGCTGTATTATGGAAAATGCTTTAAATACTAGGATTCTGCTCTCTGTATCCCGTATTTGCAGCACAGCAATTAGCTACTACAATGCCAACCTCAAAAAGTTTAGCTAATTGGTTACACCATATAAATATCTGCCACCTTTTTTCTGTTATCTTCTTTTATACCTTGGAGTAAACTGAAGTGCTATCTTCTTGCAGATATCACCTGGCAGTTTCTATTAACATGACTGGTTTTCTACTTCTGCCAAATACGGCATTTAAAGTCACGGGGGAATAGTACCGTTGGGAAGTGAAATTATGTAGGACATGACACCGCTTGTGCTAAAAGGGAGACCGTGTATCTTGTGTCCTACAAATAAATATTCCATAATATTCTGAATATTTAATTCTGTCTACAATATTTATAGAGAGCAAGCCAAAGAAAGGACGGAAACTAAAGCAAATTATGTGGAGTAGAAATTTGGACTTAGTTCTATAAAGTGTGCAAGTGCATATATCCTTTGTTGACAAAAGTATTGACCCCTCAGCAGTCCTGTGCGGTCAGGCAAGGGGTAATGTGTGAGCAATAGATATAAAAGGAGAGGATCACACAGGCATATTCCATTACAGACACCATCAGATGCCCCCAGAGCTGATAATGGGGTCTGGTGGTGGGATGTCACCTGATCAACCAATCAGTATGGGACATCGCAACTTCTGGACCTTCCAGAGTTCACTGTTGGTGATGTTATCGGGAGATGGAAACCATCCGGTCTGTGCGGTACAACAAAGCCTTGTACGAGCGGTGAAGGCATCATACACATCGTTTACCCTCACTCAGGAGGTCTCACAGGCCATTGGGATATCCATTAGCACCAGAACCATCCATAGGGAACGCATGTGAAAGGTTATAATGGACAAGCAGCTACACACAAGCCCAACATCATAACAGTGGTGCCTGTGATGGGGCTTGGAGCATTGTTCTTGGACTGTAAATGTGTGGAAGCAAGTAATGTGGACAACTGAACAGTACACTATCTTTCAATTGCACTTGGTTGTGGCAGTTGCCTGGAGAGCAAAGTCCACATGACAGCATCATCCCAGCAGTAATATTTCAAAAAGGTTCTGTTATCATGTGGTGGTGTTTCTGGTGAGAAGGACTAGGGCCATTGGTTATAGTGATATACCCACAGCACAAATGTGTATTAGAGACATTCCGGACAATGTGACATTACCTCCCCTGCGGCAATACTGTGGTATAGCCCTGTGTCTCTACCAACATGACCGAGCGCCATGTCATATAACACGCAGTGTTGCCACTTGGTTTGAGGAGCAGAATGTCTGCAAACTTCATTGGCCAGGCCAAAGTCCGTATTGCAGTCCCATCAAGCATCCTTGGGATGAACTAAAACGCTGTATCTGTGAACGCTCAACGCGCCCATCATCCCTTGCATCACTACCTGAAGCTCTCCTTGAGGAATGGAGGCAAGTCCCTCCACACATCTATGGGAATTTGGTGGAAAGCGGCTGCAGTCATTGGTGGCCCAACACCATATTGGAAAATGTAAATAAAATCAAATGTAATCACCTTCTATATGGCCGAATACACGCGGCCGTGTCAGATTCCGCCAGTGACCCCTGCGGACCTGTCCGCAGTGTTCTTCATTTGTAATGAGGATTTGCCGACCGGTTTTTGCATAGCATGTCTATGAGCAGTATTTGTTGCGGAATCCAGAGGCGGACGCCTGCTTTGGATATGTCCCAATGCTTTTGATAACTAAGTGTATGCACATACTATCTATGAAAAAAAAAAGGTTTGGTGCCGTGTTAGCCAGTAGAATAATGTGTGATTTTTCTCAGTGAGAGAGACCAAATAATCTTGTAGATATGATACCTTTTATTGGCTAACAAAAATACATGATGTTACAGCAAGCTTTCAGATTGTTCTGTTATCCACCCTTCGTCAGGCTTAAATGGAGCTGGTTTGGATTGCACACAATTATAAACACACAAATGCAGAGGGGAGGGGGGACACCCCTCTTGATCTAAATAAAATGTTTACACACAGAAATTTGAAACTCAAAAAAACACAAGACAGTCTGAGCAGAGAGACAAATACTATATCAGTCCAAGCAGAGAGACAAATACTAAATCGGTCCACTGAGCTGAGGAATGTGACAGTTTTATGATGTCTCTTATCTTTTCTTTAACTGCACATGGAAAGATAGTAATACTAGCTCTGTAGCACCACCTATTGGATGGCAACAGTCTTACAATCAATTTCAGAATTTTTATGAGAAAAACAAAAAAAACGGACAATGGTTGGTAAGAGGATACCCATCTTGACCTCCTTCAGACCTTTCATATTCTCCACTTATGCAAGAATCCCGAACTGAGGTTCATTCCATTCTTGAGGGTATCAAACACTGCCATAAACTTATACACCCAAATTCTTCTGTGACGCTTTGACTTGAAGTTGCCCTTCAGTAAGATAACATACTATTTATAGCCTATGTATTCCATTCATTTGTTTGATAACACCACAGAGTAGCCTTGACTCACAGCATATTTTGCTCATAAACTGATGATCTAATAAGGAGTTGTCCTGGACTTTTACTATAGATGGCCTCTCCATAGGTCATCAATAGTTGATTGGCGGGGTCTCCTGCTTGGGATTCCCACTGATTTACTGATTCCTGGTACTATGCCAGCCAATAGGTGCAAAGTGTCTAAAGATGCATCAAATTTATCATACAGCATGATCTACTGTGATAAATTTGATGTATTTTCAAACTGTCTAGCCTACGTTTATGCTGTCTGAACATTAGACAGGATTGCTAAATCTCCCCTAATATGTCTATTTTTGCTGCATTACAGATCTAGCAAGTGCCAAACTAATGTTTGATGTATTAGATCTGTTTATTTAATGCGCCGAATGTTAGTTTGGTGTGTTACGCTATTTGCATCGCCATTATAGTTGAATCACTGGTGAGCTACGCTATGTAACAGCTGTATGATAAATTTGCAGCATCTTTACACCCTTTATTGGTTGACTTATTTTACAATATTTTGCACACCCAGTTTGGCGCACATTGTCATATTTTAAGCAACACCCTTTCCACTAAGTCACAAGCCCTTTTCAGTTGAGTGGAAAAAAAGTGTTCACTATGGCTACTAAGACCGCTATGGGCAACATTATTACTACTGGGTCCACTTGTGAGGGTCACTATTACTACTAGAACCACTGTGGGGGTCACTATGACTACTAGGGCCATCATGGGGCAAACTATTACTACTGGGATCACTATAACTATTAGGGCCACTTTTGGGGTCACTATTACTAATGGGGCCAGTAATGTTGTCAATATTACTACTGGGGCTACTATGGGGATTACTTTTTATTTATAAGGCCACTAGGGGCGTCACTATTACTACTGTGGTTGATAACAGGAGCACCGTTACTACTGGGGCAACAGGATCACTACTACTGTAGCTGATAATAGGGGCACTGTTACTACTGGGGCAACTGACAGGGTCACTACTACTACTGGGTCCACTAATGGGGTTACTATTATCACTGCGGCCACTATAGGACACTATTGCTAAAGGGATCACTAAGGGGGGACAATTAGTTGGGGGTTACTAGAATAATGGAGTTGAAAACATGTTGTGATAAGCCACACTCCCAAACCGCACTCCCTGTGCCGTGGCCAGTATCTTCTCTTTATATAGGTAACAACCCTATACAAGGGTAATGTATATCACGCGATCAGGAACACTGCTGTATAATAAAGAGAATATGAAGGACAACTGTGAACATGAAGCCTTGTTAAAGGGGTTGTTTTTCTTTAATAAAGATGTTTATGGAATAAATAAGAAGTCTAAACCTTATGTTGTATTGTGCGCTGTGTTGTCTGCATGCAGCTAGCAGTGTAAAGAATGGATGTTCTTTCTGGTTGCCATGGCTGCAACCTAGAAAGTGTGTGTATGTATAGATCCAAGTGTGATTTCTTTTTTCTTCTAGTCTTAATATGCAAATACAATATCTTGCTTTGGAAAAATTCCTGCACATTTTTATTTCAGTTTTCCATATTAAAACAAATCCACATTCTACACAGCGCTGATCACAAGTCTCATTATCATTCTATGCTTTCTCTTGTGTGGTTGTTTACATTGTAAATTTATATCGAAGACATGAAAACTATGAAGGAAAACCTATTCTGTCAATCAGCTTCATGAGGGAGTCACCTGGAGTCAGTTTCCAGTAGTCTTTAGGGGGTTTCCAGGGCTGCTAAGCACTTGTTGGCTGTTTTCCTTCACTCTGTGGTCCAACTTATCCTAAACCATCTCAATCAGATTTGGGTACGGTGGTGTAAAGGCCATGTCATTAGACGCAGCACTCCATCACTCTCCTCCCTGGTCAAATAGCCCTTAGACCATTTGCACACGGGCGGATATTTCGCAGCAGGATTTCCTGCAGAATTTTAGCCCGAGCGTGCTGCCATTAGATAATGCAATCCTATGCAGACAGCCGCGATTTGACCACGTGAAATCTCAAGTGTTAAACAAATCACGGCATGCCCTATTTCGGTGCGGACCTCACAGAGGTCCGCACAGAGACGTCACTGGTGACGCGCCGGCTCCGCTGTGCCCATATGCCAGCTGGCCATCAGCCAGCACATAGCAGAGCGGGGAGATGCCAGGAGCTGGCCAGCCGCAGTGGTCACTGCAGGGGCACAGATCGCATCCCGCTACCAGAATTTCCGCAGCGGAATCCGACCCGGACATCTGCAGGAGGCCTTACATAGCCTGGAGGTGTGTTTGGGGGTCATTGTCTCGTTGAAAAGCAAATGCTAGTCTAACTAAGATCAAACCAGGTGGGAGATCATGTCTCTGCAGAAGGCTCTGGCAGCCATGCTGGTTAAGTGTGCCTTGAATTTTGAATAAATCACCAACAATGTCACCCGCAAAGCACCATCACACTTCCTCCTCCATGCTGAGAGAACCACACATGTGGAAACAGTCTGTCACCTTTTCTGCATCACACAAGGACATGGAGGTTGGAGCCAAAAATCTCAAACAAAAACTTTTTTCAAATGTTCATAGAGATTTCAAAAAACCAATGTGAACATCTTAGGTTACAGTTAAACTTAGGAGGCAAATTTGTATCCATAGACCAATTTCTGTGTATGGCCCAATGTTCACGGATGGATTTTTGCTACAGAATTCGCAGCCAGATGCCCACAAGCGGAAATCAACTGCGATTTTCTGCTCATGGGAAAAAATTGTAGCATACTTTATTTGGTGTGTGAAATCACATGGACCGATTTTGAAATCGCTGCGGATCGGCGTCATCGCCGACGAAACAGCATGCCCTGCCCTGCACTGCGCGATTGCCAAGATACTCGTGGCGGATCCAGATAGATGAGTATGTGTCTCTGTCTGGGAACCGGCTCTGATTCCGCCACAAGATTTTGCAGTCGGAATCCGACCGGGCGGTGGGCATGAGGCCTAATACTGTGTCGACTATACATCTTAATATACACTGATGCCCACAATTACAATGTTACTTGAATGTTATTATAAATACCAATAAAAGCATTGAAAAATATATTTTTTTAAAAAGATACACATATGTCCAAACTTTTGACTGGTACTGTATACACATTTCTCTGGACAAAACCATGGCAACCAGGATGAAAACATCCATGATTACCAACATTGACTCTACGTACAGAACTCAAGGACAATTCACAGTAGAAATAAGGTTCATAATGCGAAGTGATACATGAGAAGAGGTGAATCAAATATCCAAGTGTTTAGATTGCCCATCAGGCAGTGTTGTTTCAACAGTTTGGAAGTGAGAACTCATTGAGATGAACCGTGCTGTCAGAAGTCTATGTATGATCTTATGGGAGCTCTACGAGGGGCACTGAGAGGTTAGCAATTACTAGACTTTGAAGCAGCAACAGAGTTCTGTAGCTGAGAGTGATTGAATCAGATCAAACGCTCTGCACAACACAGGACTGTGGGAGGAGGTGAGAGGAGGCCCTTATACATGCTCTATATATAGGGTGTCCCAAAAACTGTATACATACTTTATTAATTATGCAGTTAACATACTGCTCACTCATGCATGCAGAAATGAATCATTCTTTGTGTCTAAATGTTTTTGTTTTTTCCCTGTCTTCAAACTGATGACCGTTCTGATCCAAGCGCAGCATATATAATAATCAGCTGTATTTGTATAGCGCCAACTTATTCCGCAAGCCTTTCAAGCACGGGAGAGCACAGACAATACAACAATTACATATGATATACAATCAGTTTGAAACAAACGGGGCGGGGGTGATACAGAAGGTACAAGGGGGGGGGAGGTAAGGCATGGGGGAACACAGGCAGTACGGGAATTACATGTGGAAATGAGTTATTAAGAAGCATACAGGGTGGGGCGGTGTGAAGGGGTAGAGCTCTTAGAGGATAAGCAGGGTGGACGGTGTGGGGAGCCATAGGGAGGGGCAGGGGGACTAGGTCAGAGGATTTGGTATGCCTCCCTTAAGAGGTGTGTTTTTAAGGTGTGTCTGAAGTTTCGTGCATCTGGAATTGTCCGGATGCCTTGGGGTAGAGCGTTCCAGAGGATTGGTACTGCTCTGGTGAAGTCCTGGAGGCGAGCATGTGAGGTTAGTTTTAGAGGGAGGTTTAGTCTGAGTGTTAGCGGATCAGAGTGTGCGGGCTCGGTGGTGTATGGATTGAAGTGATCAGCCTCGATTTATTGAATGTTGCCATAAATGTTAGCTTTTACGTATCCCCGTAAAGCTGCATGTGAGGTCTGGTGAAAGCGGGAGGTATTAGACTGAACCTCTTCATCCATGCATCTGTTTGGCAGACTGTCATCAAGGTCGCCCTTACAACATGATAGTAGGGGGGGCTCCATATAGTTGGAAATCAAACTCCTTATCCTCGAAGTCGTCTTGAATGTGCAGCACAACAGATTGCTGCAGCATGTTCAAGCAAACAGCACCAGCCACAGTAGCATCCAAAATGCCGCAACACACCTCAATTCCTGGTAAATTACCGTGATGTTTCTCCATAATATACAGATGTCACTGGTGGTGGTGTGACGCAGGATGGTGCAGCAACTGAGAGACGAGACCAGATTTAAAAAAAAAAGATAAAAAAACCTTTACTTAACCCAACTTTTCAATATCCATGTCTTTCAATACCGCACTAGCAAGGTGTTTTCAACTTTTCATGGATCTGTCAATGTTCATCTGTAGTACTTCTTACTTTATTTTCAGCGGTTCATGGTGCACATTAACATCATAGCCTCAATACACCATAGATGCCATTACAGACATAATACAAAGTGTAACTCTCAGATCATTTCTGAGCTCCATCTACTTTTGGACTCACTGCACCCTAGGTGCAAGGTACATCAAACAATAGGGACACTTCGCTGCAGCTCTCACCAAACTGGCACTGGTGCTTGTCAGTCTCCTGTCTCCCTACTTTCCCTCCGAGCTGGGTACCAGACCAAAGGTGGCGAGGCTTACGTAGCGGGGAACCGTAACTTACAATGAGACATTTAATATAAATGTAGCTTCATTGCTCCAAACAATCTTTCCTGGGAACTGTACATCCTCTGCACATCTTGTCAAGTACCATTTAAAGAACTGCACCCTGCAGTCTGAATCATGTTCATGGAGAACATGGAATATTTGTGGAATGTAACTTTCCAGAGATAGCGCTTCAAAAAGCGGTGGACATGTAAATATGTGAAATTCATGTCTTATGACCCGTGTGCTGCATTACTGTTATTGGACTCCCTGTATATAGTGCTATGTAGCATGCTGGTATAACCTGGGTATCGCCTGTATATAATTATATATGTACGGCTGGTATAAGTTATACACCTGTATATACTGATATTTACAGAATATACCCAGGTTATACCTGCATGGTCCATAATTGTATATGTGCATAAGTTATACACCTCCCTGTATTGAATTATATGGAGCATGCTGGCATACCCTGGATATCTCCTGTATATAATTATATATGTACAGCTGGTATAAGTTATGTGTCTTCTTGTTTATAGTGATTTGGAGCATGCTGCTATAACCTGAAAAATTCTTGTATATATTTATGTACAGCTGGTTTAACTTATACAGCTATACATATATGATTACATGTGGTACATACCTCATCGCACCATATGGTCCTCTGATTCTGCTCTCCTCGTCCATACACAGATACTGTCAGTGCACCACCGGCCGGACCAATAACATGGCCGGCAGTGACCAATCACAACTGCAGTCTGTCAGTGGAAGAGAGGACTGCACGCTGGAGGAGTCTGTAGCCTGTAATTGGCTTCTGGCTCTCCAGGTAATGGTACACCCCTCCCTGAGTGCTACCCACAGCTGGATCGCTTCTCTAAATACATCCCAGAATTCTGTTTGCCTTTTTTGCTGCTGCATCACACTGTTGACTCATGTTCAGTCTATGATCTATCACTATACCAAAGTCCCTTTCACATGTGCTGCTGCTTAGCTCAATTCCTCCCATTCTGCTTTTTTCAGTTTTCTTGCTCAGTTGTAGGACTTTGCATTTCTACTTGTTAAATACCATTCTATTATTTAATGCCACTGTTCAAGCTTTTCAAGATCTTTTTGAATTCTCTGTCTTTCTTCTCTACTGTTATCACTTCTAGGTTTGTGTCGTTGGCAAATTTAATCAGTTTTACCTCAATTCACTCCTTCAGATCATTTATAAAAAACATTAAACAACACTGGGCCTAGGACAGAGCCTTGTGATACTCCAATTGACACTTTTTCAATTGGATGTGCAGCCATTTATGACCACTCTTTGAGTACGATCACTCAGCTAGTTCTAAATTCACCTAACAGTTGCCTTGTCAATCCCATATTTGGTCATTTTTTCAATAAGAATGGTATGAGATACTTTATCAAATGCTTTCCTAAAGTCAACATATACTATATCCACCGCATTTCCCTCATCAATCCAGTCTGTGCTTCTGTCATAGAAGTAAATTTGATTAGTCTGGCATGACTTGTTTGTTGCAAACCCATGCTGACTCTGGTTAATTACTCCATTTTCATCTAAGTACTTGCATACATGTTGTTTAATAATTCATTCAAAGATTGTTCCCAGTATAGAATTCAGGCTCACAGGCCTGTAGTTTCCTGGATCCACCTTCTTCCCTTTTCCAATCTTCTGGAATTCCCTTTGTTCTCCAGGAATTTTCAAAGATTCCGGCAAGTAGTTCAGCAATTACCTCCGCTGCTTCCTTCAGTATCCTAGGATGTAATTCATCTAAACCTGGAGACTTGAATTCATGTAAGTTAGCTACGTGTTCCC
The DNA here is from genome assembly GCF_035609145.1 of Eleutherodactylus coqui. NCBI lineage: Eukaryota > Metazoa > Chordata > Amphibia > Anura > Eleutherodactylidae > Eleutherodactylus > Eleutherodactylus coqui. Next base: position 193,009,782 of record NC_089844.1, read on the forward strand.
TCACCATCTCTCGGCTTATAGATAGCCTGCATTCTTTTATTCCCCAAATAGCACAAGGAAGATCAGCTGATGTTACATTTACTTCTGAGAAAAAACAGATACAAAATAGGAATTTAAAAGTTCGGACTTCACAACATCATTTTTATCTAATTCCGCATTTTTGTCCTGTAAACATACTATAGAATCTTTGACTTTTTTCTTTTGCTTTTGACAAAACCCCAAAATCCATTTTACTGCTTTTTGTCTCTCTTGTAAGCCTCAATTCATTAACATAGTAACATAGTATGTTAGACTGAATGAAGACAATGTCCATCTAGTTCACCCTGTTTCAACCCCTAGTTGATCCAGAGGAAGGCAAAAACCTCAAGAGGCAGAAGCTAATTAGCCCATTTGGGGGAAAATTCCTTCTGGACTCCATAATGACAATCAGAATAATCCCTGGATCAACCTTTGATAGTTCCTACCTAAATATAAGACCTGGAAGTACACACCTGCTGGTCACCTGTCTATATCCTGTAATATCCTTACGCTCTAGAAAGACGTCTAGTCCCCTCTTAAAGTCCTCAATGTATTTTGCCATCACCACATCCTCAGGCAGAGAGTTCCACAGTCTCACAGCTCTTCCAGTAAAGAACCCCCTTCTGTGTTTGTGATGAAACCTGCTCTCCTCTAGACGTAGCGGATGCTCTCTTGTTACTGTCGCAGTCCTGAGTATAAACAGATCATGAGAGAGATTCTTGTATTGTCCCCTCATGTATTTATACATAGTTATTTGATCACCTCCTAGTCATCTTTTTTAATTAGCTTTAGGTGTTCTGACACTTGCCCTACAGTTTCTACAGACTGCATTCTTTTTTAGATAATCCCCCCTCTTTCCATTTGATAAACATATTTTTCTTCCATTTTAACATGAGTGTAAGTTCTGCGTTCATCCATCCTGGCCTCTTTAAATGCTTCCCATTCTTCCTTGTTTTAGGATTGTCAACGATTGTGCTTTGAGAATCTCATTTCACAATATTTCCCAACCTTCTTGGACATTTCTATCCTTAAGAACATCCATTGGATTCTTCCTACCCTCTTTCTAAAATAAAACCTTGAGGTCTGAGTCTTCTCCCCTTTTTATCCAAAATTCAAGGATATCATGATCACTGCCTCCAAAAGTCCCAGCCACTCTTACGTCCTCAACTATTCCCCCCCTGTTGACAATTAGGTCCAAGATAGCAGATCCTCTTGTTTTCTCTTCTACCTTTTGGAAGATAAAGTTGTCAGCAAGAGCGGATAAGAATTTGTTGGATCCATTACTTTTACCTGAGAGATTCCCAACAAATGTCTGGGTCGGTAAAATCTCCCATGATCACTAAGTTGTGCTTTTTTGAGAGCTTGGCCATCTGATGTAGAAAGAGTTCATCAATATTTTCTGCTTGTCCAGGTGTCCTATAGCAAATGCCTACAATGGGGTCCTTTCTGTTCTCTTCTTGTATTCTTACCCAAGCAGTTTCTAAAGAACTCCCATGCTCTGAAGCTTGAATCTCTGTGGAGATGATGCTTCCCTAACGCACAGTACAATGCCTTCTCCTCTATTATTAGGTCTGTTTCTTATAAATAAGTTGTATCCTTCAAGCCTTGTATTCCAGTCATGTGTATTATCTCACCAAGTTTCTGTGATGCCGATGACATCATATTTCTCCTCCTGTGTTAGATCAAATTAGAACAAAATTTCCCCATGCTTTGTGCAGTTGTCCTAAAACATTTTAGTTTGTGATCGGTGTCTCTTGCTCCTCTACTTTCCTTCTTAATTTTTTGTCTTTGCTCTTTCTTTCCACTTCTAGTAGCGAGGTTCTCAAATGTATTAATTAGCTGTATATTTTTATCTGGCCTTTCACTTCCCTTCCCATGTTGTTCTAGTTTAAAGCTCTCCTAATGAGTGAAACAAGGAGCCCACCAAATATAAGCTTACCTGTTTTTGTAAAGTACAACCTGTCTCTAGATATGAGATAGATAGGTAGATATGAGACGGGTAGATATGAGATAGATAGACAGTGTATATATATATATATATATATATATATATATATATATATATATATATATATATATATATATATATATATATATTGTGTGTGTGTGTGTGTGTATAAACAATCCTGAATCACATTATAGTACTTGTCTTAGATTGTTGAAAGGCCTGTGAGTGACACCTTTTGCAATGTGGGGAAAGGTTTATCGGTCAGCAGAGATGAGGACAAGGTTTCCTGTCATAAGCTCGATGAATCCATCTGGCACAAATCTAACAGTGTCAACATCTCAAGGGCATTTGGTGAAATACATGTATAAAGATGGAGATAGCCTAGCTCTGTACACTGTGCAGCACGGCATTTCAAGCTCAGTCCTATCCAAATGAATGGGCCTGAGCTTGTAGTGCCACTCCAGGCCGTGGCGCAGTATACAGAGCTGTGGTATTTCCAGCAGTCTTTTTATGATGTTTTGATCTCACTGCTAATGTAGCTTTTGTTCTTTTTTTTCAGAGAATGCAAATAAATTAGAAGAAAGTGCTAGAGGGGTACATATTTCCTGTACAGATACCTATGAAGGCTTCTGCAAACATGGCAAGTGTGAGCATTCAACAAATATGCTGGAGCCTTACTGCAGGTAAGACGTGGAGGAGGCCTAATCATTGGATAGATTTTACCTTGTTCCCCAGTCTGGCGCTGTCAGCACCCAGTGAACAGTGTCAGCATTTAGGCTCACATTACTTCCACTATAGAGTAATTCCACCCATAAGTAATTCCACCCACGAAGATAACAACTGTATTACTGACTATAAAGGTTACATAGTGTACAGTTTGTAGTCCAAATAGGCAGTAAAGTGAGATGGCATGGCGTTCATGGTTTGACATGGGTCCAGCATATATTAGTTATAGTTAGTAGAGGTCAAGCAAATCAGATATATGGTTGTCTACATTAGATGTGTAAACATGAGCACAGTAGCTCAGCGAGGGTGAAATGTATGTTCAGTCCTCCAGTATGTGTGCATCAGATCGTATTTGGCCATTATAGCTACCTTATACAATTTGTGGACACAGGATGGATAAGGATTGATGACAGGAGACAGAAGAACAAGGAGTAGAAATACATTTTCTGGTCAGAAATGATTACGTACAGAATATCTCGGCCACGCCACTGCACATTCATAAATACCTAAAAGGACATTGCAAAGATCGGCTATTCCCAGTAGTGTTTCCTTCCATTCCCAATGCTGTAAAAGAAAATTAACCTGTATATTAGCGTGGCCCATATGGCAAGACATAAAGTGGCATCTATACAGCCAAACATCTTCCCAATGTGTTCCATCTGCTAATAGTAATGTTAGGGGAAAGTTTTAGCTTTAAAGGGGTTGTCCGGCCACACAGGGTAAAAATTTTTATAATGCTGCTGCTTTCCTTTCAGTAAGGATAGTAACAGACAGCATACAGGGGCTCAAACCAGCCAGCAGATCAGCTGCAATGTCAGTTTCTTACCTTAGATTCTGATCTTCACTGCAGCTTTCAAAGATGGCGCCTCTATGCGCTCTCCCTCTTCTGTGTGCGCGCTCCCGATGGTAGTAAGAGACATGAAAAGGCTAGATTTCATGGCCTCCCAAAGCTCACGTCCTAGCCCCGCCCACGACACGCCCACCTCTATTGAACTGCTCTACAGTCTCTCCCCGCCCAGGCCCTGCCCCCTGCTGCATACTATAATCAGAGGGGGTGTGGCCAGGGGAGACTGCGTTATACACTCATGTCAGGATAAAATCCTGGCATGACTGTAAACACTAGCACTGTGTATAGTGAATGGAGAGGGGCTGGGGAGAGCCGAGAGAGAACTCTCCTGCAGCCCCCCACTGCAAGGCTATCTACTGCCCCCCCACCCTGCTAAAGTGAAACAAAACATTTCCCCACACACACATGCCCTCATAGTCCCCCTCCCACAGCGACCCCCCCCTCACAATGACCCCCCCCCACAGTGCACTCTCCCACAGTGCCCCCCTAATGATCCCCCACAGTGCCACAAACAGTGCCCTCTACAGTACCCCCTACACATGCCCCCCAGTGTCACCCCTACAGTGCCCTCCAAAGTAGCCCCCCTCATTCCCCCCAACCACAGCATTCTCCATAGTCCCCCCTCAACAGTGCCCCCCCCCCAGTATTCCCCCCCCACAGTGCCCTCCGCAGTACCCCCCCTACACATGCCACCCCCCCCCAGAGTCCCCCCCACTGCACTCCAAAGTAGCCCCCCTCCACCTGCCCCCCATCCACAGCGTCCCTATACAGTGCCCCCCCTGTGACCTCCCCCACAGAGTCCCCCTTTACAGTGCCCACACACAAGTACACTAACAGCACCCCCCCTCCCCCCTCCCCCCTCCCCCCTCCCCCCGGGACTTCTGACAGCCGGGTTTCCTGATTAGCAATCAGATGTTCCTTAACCCCTTCCCGCTGCAGGGCGTAAGTTTACGTCCTGGCAGCCTGGTACTTCCCGCAACAGGGTGTAAACTTACGTCCTGGAGATAGCGCGGGATCACATAAGATCCCGCGCTATCCCGCAGCGGGAGCCGGCTGTCAGTCACAGCCAGCGTCCCGCTGCAACAGCGGGGGGTCATCGGAGATACGATCCCCGCTGTTAACCCCTTCCCTGCCGCGATCTAAGTAGATCGCGGCAGGGAAAGAGTTCACAGAGGGAGCGCGGCTCCCTCTGTGTCTCCGGCCGGAACTCGCGATGCCATCGCGAGAGCCTGGCCTGTCACCATGGCAACAGGACGCCAGACACTGGCGTCCTGTATTGCCTATGCCTATAATCGCTATACAAGCGATAAGGCATGGCAGAGCAGTAGCTCTGCCATGCCTTATACCAGCGATCATCAGGGCAGGGGTTAAAGTCCCTCAGAGGGACTCAAATAGTGTAAAAAAAACAAAGATTAAAAAAAGAATTTAAAAAAATATAAAAAAAAGAGTAAAAAAAACATTTTTTAATGCTTTTTCTAAGATTAGCATAAAAAAAATAAAATCCCACATATTTGGTATTGTCGCATCCGTAACGACGCGTACAATAAGTTGCACATGCTTTTGACTGTGCACGGAAAAAAACGCTAAAGAAAATGCTAAAAAACTGAGGCAAAATGCTAATTTTTAAGCATTTTGCCTCACTAAAAACGCAATAAAAGTGATCAAAAAAGCCGTATGTACCCCAAAATGGTACCAATAAAATCTACAGCTCGTCTCGCAAAAAATAAGCCCTCACAGAATGCCGTACATCAAAAAATAAAAAAGTTACAGGACTTTGAATGCAGCAATTTAGAAAAAAAAAAAAGATTACCCAGAAAAAGGGTTTTTATTGCAGAAAAGTGGGAAAACCTAAAAAAAATTTAAGAATTTTGGTATCGTTGTAACCGTACCGGTCCGCAGAAAAAATGGAATGTCTCATTTATGCTGCATGAGTACCGCTGTTAAAAAAAAAATAAAAAATTTATGGCAGAATTGATGCGTTTTCTCTCCCTGCTATCATTAAAAAAAAAAAAAAAAAGTTTTACAATATAGTCTATGTACCCAAAAGTGGCACCGATAAAAAACTACAGTTCGCCATGCAAAAAACAAGCCCTCATACGGCCGCGTCGACGGAAAAATAAAAAAGTTATGACTTTTGATAAACGGAGAAGAAAATCCGCCAAAAATTGTTGCGTCCTTAAGCCCAAAATAGGCCATGTCATGAAGGGGTTAAAGCAGTTATGTTGGACCATTAGAAAAATCTCTGTTAAAATTACAGAAGTTGGGGAACCTCCATTTTCTGGCTATAGACGTTTCGGTTGCCATTAATACATTGGATATAATAAACCGGGCAGAGGGGGTGCAATGTGTTTATGGCATGTCCAGCAGATGTTAGAGTGCGGTGGTGAGATCTTGGCTAAGTGATAGGGTGTCGGGTATCATCTGTATTCGGGTTTCCTATTAGTTTTCAGATGCTTCGTGGTTCTTTTTCCCAATTAGTTTGAAAATGGAAGTGGGTGGAGAGGAGTGTAATGATAATTCTGTACGGGCTTTAGTAATACCTTTAGCCTGTTCTCCGCAATTATATAAAAAGGATTCATATTTTGTGAGCGAAGTTATAATCGAGGGAGCGATTGGCAAAAGGAAATGTCGTATTTGAAGGTATTTATAAAATTCTTTGTGTGGTAATTGAAATGATTCGTGTAATTGTGCAAATGATTTCATGGTTGATCTTTTACATAAACCCTCTCTTTTGGAAATGCCTCTGGCACGCCAGATGTCTAGGTTTATATCTGGGGTTAATAGTTGGATCACCTCTATGGGAATTTTGAGAATTTGAAGAGGGAAGAAATTAGGAAGAGGAATTTTTTCCCCCACTATATAGTATGGTGGATACTCTAGGCGAGGCTGATGTGGAGAATCTTTTAGTCAATCTAGAAACCCATAAAAGGTTTAGAAGTTTAGAATATCGAGTAATATTGGATTCGATCTGGATCCAATGTTTGGAGGGGTCCTTTAGCCACAAGCTTCTAGTTGATCAAGTAATGACGCGTGAAAGTAAATTTGTTTATACAGGGATAAACCAGGCCTACCTGGGGGGGTTCAGGTATAACACCTTGGAAGGTACCCATGCTTTCTGGTTGTGCCAAATATAATGCATTAGTAAACTTTGTATTCTATTCAGAATGGTATTGGGTATAACCACAGAGGGGTTGCAGAAAAAACCTAAGATTTTGAAGAGCAGTAAACAATGGCGTTACGGCCTATTCAAGAGACCCATAGATTAGTGTCATTTTGGCTTTTTCCAAAAGCAGTAATGGATTTTTAAATTGCTAATTCTCAGTTGACTAACAGGAAATGTTAGAGTAATACCTAAATAGGAAATTTGACCATTTGTAGGGATAACTGCTTGCAGAGTTCCCAGAATTCCCATATTCAGGAATAGAGATTTGGAGGCGTTGATTTTACATTAGCTCTAGAAGTTAAATTTTACAATAATTACTGATATTGTGCCAAGGGAAGATTCTGGGGATGTTAAGCTTTAGATTGCATCATCCACACAAAGGCCAATATGGTGATCAGTACTTCCTATGCTGATGCCATATATATTTGGAGATGAATGAATCATATGTGCCAAGGGCTCCATCACCTGACGGGTGCCAATTGTCATTGTGGAGAAAAGCAGTGGGCCACTGAAGCCAAATCTCAGAAGCACCTCCCTGAAATAACCCTAGTGCACACGGTCAAACACAACTAATACCAGTAATAATGAATGCTTTCAGCACATCTGGTGGTGTGTTTCCATTTGTGGCTATTTAATTAAATACTCTGGCTACATAAGGGGCTAGAGTGAATCTGTGGGCCTTGTAACACTTTTTTGCAAAGCCATCAGGTCCAGGGAACTTGTTAGATTTAACCCCTTGAGTGGCACGCCCGGAAATTTTCCTGGACGAGCTCCACTGCCGATAGTGATATAGCCTGGAAGATTTTCGGGCTATGTATCACTATGGGAGCTGCAGAGCACAATGCCACAGGCTGTGGCATTGTGCTCTGCCTGCACAGTCCCACAGAGAACCAGTGCAGGACCTTGAGAAGCAGGAATATATTGCCGATATGCCGGCAATCTCCTGCTTCTAATGTCCTGCTTTGTTTACAGGTTGCTATAAAGACCATTGTCTTGTCAGAAGCAAGCCGATGATCTCTGTGGCAGGGGGAGCTGGTGCTTGGCTGTCAGAGGACAGCTAGGCACCAGCTCTTACAGCAGATATCAGAGAAAACCTCTGATCTCTGCTGTGTTAACCCTTTTCATACTGCAGTCTATGTGACTGCAGCATGTAAAGGGCTGTCACTGCAGCATGTAAAGGGCTGTCACCATCAGACCCCCGGAAAGTGATCAGGGGGTCCTGATGGGTCCCTGTGGAAGTCCCCTAAAGGGACAAAAATGTAAAAAAAAGTAAAAAAAAAACAAAAGTAAAAAAAAAAATAAATAAAAACACTTGTCTCCGTTTACTTTGTAAAAAATGTGAAATAAAATCACACATGTGGTATCCCTGCCTCGTAATGACCCAGAGAAGGAAGTTGGTACATTATTTAACCCCTTAATGACATGGCCCCTTTTTTTCTTTTTTCCCCATTTCTTTTTTTCCTCCCCGAAACATAAAAACTGTATAAACTTTATAAAGGGGTTAAGAGTCTTCAGGACTTTGGCAGAATTAAATGGCTGGGCACGGCATCTAATTCGGCGGAAGATACTGTGGGTAAATTTAGATTCGATTTAAAATGGAAGCCATATTATTGTGCGTAGGTCGGGCAATAGAATTATCATCAGTGAAGTTGGATAAGGAATTATAGCAGTTTGCTAAAACATTGACAGTGTACTGGGGGTCAAATATCCTATAATAAAGGGTATATGGAGTTTAGCTTCACGGGTTTTACGTGTTTTGTCAGTATTGCACTTGGTTTATTACCATGCCAGTAATGCGTCATTTTTAATTTTCTCAGAGCTAGCTCATGCTCAAAAAGTTCTTGAAGTTGCTGATTTCTTTGACTCTGTCTGAAGAGTAGGATGCTTTATTCAATCTATGCAATGCACATAACTATGTTTGCAAAGAGACCAGTAATGTGTTCCTTCATTTTTTTTTATCGTGGAATGCTTGTTTCATAAAGTGACTTCTCATAAGCGTTTCATGGGCGCACCACAAGGTAGAATCAGAGACTTTACCATTGAAGCTGAAAATAGTCCGAAAGTGATTGTAATGCATTGGAGGTATATTTTGGGTATTGTAATATATAGTCATTCAGATGCCAACTCATTACATTGGTGGGCAAGTAATTGCATTGTTCTAGAAGTGACATTGCAACAGGAGCCATTGTCTGACCAGGAGATAGTGCCTATTGTTGTAGAAGTTACATTTTTTGTACGATTGTAGTCTATCAGAATGGGATCAATTCTGCTATATACTTTATGGGGATGAGAAAAAAATATATACACTCAGTTGGATGCTGTAAGCGCCAAATATCGAATAAATTATTATTTAGCAAGGAAACAATAGAAGTTGATTGGCTTGTAGTTTTAGTAGCGGAGGAGAGTTTTATTAAAGTTGCCCAATAATATTAAAAGGCTGACTTTAACCTTTTCCAGTCCAATTTGTATCCTGGTTTTCCTAGGGGGCTTACTCTTTTTCTGCCGTTATACAATGGTGCTATCTGTTGGCTAAAGCCAGTACTGCATGAGGTGACACATTGGATAGGCTCTGACAGCAGAGAGGCTGGCAATATACAGTAAGAGAACTCCGACGGACGTCTACCAACATCAGAGCTGTACAGCCTTAAATCATAATGTCTTTAGAGGTCAGACAATGGATTGGAAAGGGTTAAGTTGATTTATTATTTTTAGAATTTTTTAAATAAATGTATGTTGCCTGGAATTGGAAGCGTACACTGAGGCTATGGTGTACCTAGTGTTGGTAATCGTGCAGATCAAGACGACATATTGCCCATTGTCATTAACAATCTCAGTTTGGAGGGAGAATGCAACAGTGTCTTTGATGGCAATAGACAATCGCCATGCGTGGCAGGAGAAGGTATGAGGGAATCTTTTGTTTTAACCTTAAGGCATTATCTTTATTTAAATGTGTTTATTGGATACATAATAGTTAGTTGGACATGCTTCTTTCCATGTCATCAATCTTTTGAAGGGTGATTTTGGACCCTTGGCATTAATAGATGGTATTTCAAATACCATAGTTAAGAAGAATAAATCTGCTTAGGCTAAGGAGAGACCTGGAGGGCTCCGGAGGCACCACCTCATTACATACGGCTCCGTAACACCCCCCCCCCCTAAATCCTCCCCAGCCCCCACCCACAATTACAGCATAGGCAAAAAGAAACAATATGTCAGCATATCTCAGACCAGTTAGTGAAGTGTAAAATTACAAATTCAATAGACTAAACAATAAATCATAAAACAGGGGCCTAAAGGCCAACACAAGGTAAATGGTAGATGTATTACCATAGTCTTGGTGGGGAACTCTGTTTACCAGATGCCACTAGATTGCATGCCAGGCAGGGTAACTTTAGAAAAAGAGACAACCCAAATTTAAGAGGAGTCTTCAAATTTGAAGGAATGTTGCTTATTTTGTTATATTAACCGACAAAAAAATGTTATTTGATGCATCGTTTGCCATAAGAGCTTCGCGACCATTTCACTTAAAGAGATGGAGAATTTATTTTCCTAGTGATCTGGAAGACTCCTGATGGAGAAGGTTCCATTCTTTGCAGAATGGTAAGGCTTATTCTGGGCATTGTGCAGAGAAGTTTGTTCCATTTTTTGTAATAGTAAGTTTCACCAGGGAAACCCATTTGTACGTGATGCCTTATCTGCGCAAAGAGTGTGATACTTTTGAAATCATCTGGGAAAGCAGGTGTGTAAAAGGAAAATAGTCGATTATAGACAATTTGTGTGATTATTAGAGATGAGCGAGCGTACTCGTCCGAGCTTGATACTCGTTCGAGTATTAGGGTGTTCGAGATGCTCGTTACTCGAGACAAGCGCCACGCTGTGCTCGACTCCTTTACATTTCGTTCCCTGAGAAATTTGTGCGCTTTTCTGGCCAATAGAAACACAGGGAAGGCATTACAACTTCCTCCTGTGAGGTTCCAGCGCTATCCCACCCCCCCTGCAGTGAGTGGCTGGGGAGATCAGATGACACCCGAGTATTTAAATCTTCCCCGCCCGCGGCTCGCCACAGATGCAGGCTGAGAGAGATCAGGGAAAGTGCTGTCTTGCTGTAGCTGCTATAGGTAGAGTGTTAGGTGTTATATTCGTCTTTAAGAACCCCAACTGTCCTTCTTAGGGCCACATCTGACCGTGTACAGTACTGTTGAGGCTGCTTTTAGCAGTGTTGCACAATTTTTTTTTTTTTTGTATATCGGGCGTGCAGAGCATTGCGTCCTCAGTCTGCAGTCATTTTACAGAGTATAGGGGCAGTACTGGTGAGGCAGGGAAAGAGGTATACTGGCTATATAGGCAGTGGGCTTTTTCCCAAAAAGTGGAAAAATATACTATATTTGGCCTGCCTGTGACTGTCTTCAGTTTACTGCGTGTCTGCTGGGGGTAGTAGTCGGTGATTAATACCCAGCCTTGCGCATAAATGTTTCCTGGCTGCACTGGGCTTTCAGTAACCACAGTCATCCTCCAACAGGGAAATCGAAATACAGTGTATATCAGAGGCAGTTGGCTTTTTCCCAAAAAGTTTAAAAATATACTATATTTGGCCTGGCAGTGACAGTCTTCAGTTTACGCCGTGTCTGCTCATAATTGTTTCCTGGCTCTGCTGTGCGTTCCGTAAGCGAAGTCAGCCTCCAACAGGGAACTACCAATTACAGTGTCTATCAGAGGCAGTGGGCTTTTCCCCAAAAAGTTTAAAAATATACTATATTTGGCCTGGCAGTGACCGTCTTCAGTTTATGCCGTGTCTGCTGGAGGGAGTAGTCGGTGATTAATACCCAGCCTTGCGCATAATTGTTGTCTGGCTCTGCTGTGCGTTCCGTAAGCGAAGTCAGCCTCCAACAGGGAAATCCAAATACAGTGTATATCAGAGGCAGTGGGCTTTTTCCCAAAAAGTTAGAAAATATACTATATTTGGTCTGGCAGTGACCGTCTTCAGTTTATGCCATGTCTGCTGGGGGGAGTAGTCGGTAATTAATACCCAGCCTTGCGCATAATTGTTTTCTGGCTCTGCTGTGCGTTCTGTAAGCGAAGTCAGCCTCCAACCACAGGCCAATAAGCGGCACATTTAATTACAGCGTTCTCTTTCTGCTCTACTCGTAATACACCATGCTCAGGGGTAGGGGTAGGCCTAGAGGACGTGGACAGGGGCGAGGATGCGGAGGCCCAAGTCAGGGTGTGGGCACAGGCTGAGCTCCTGGTCCAGGTGTATCGCAGCCGACTGCTGCGGGATTAGGAGAGTGGCAAGTTTCTGGGGTCCCCAGATTCATCTCACAATTAATGGGTCCACGCAATAGACCTTTATTAGAAACTGAGCAGTGTGAGCAGGTCCTGTCGTGGATGGCAGAAAGTGCATCCAGCAATCTATCGACCACCCTGACTTCCACAGCTGCAACTCTAAATCCTCTGGCTGCTGCTCCTCCTTCCTCCGAGCCTCCTCAATCCATGAAAATGACACATTCTGAGGAGCAGGCAGAATCCCAGGAACTGTTCTCGGGCCCTTGCCGAGATTGGGCAGCAATGGTTCCTCTCCCACCGGAGGAGTTTGTCGTGACCGATGCCCAACCTTTGAAAAGTTCCCAGGGTCCAAGGGATGAGGCTGGGGACTTCTGGGATCTGTCTCAAGAGCTTTCAGTGGGTGAGGAGGACGATGACGATGAGACACAGGTGTCTATCAGTCAGGTAGTAGTAATTTCAGTAAGTCCGAGGGAGGAGCGCACAGAGGATTTGGAGGAAGAGCAGCTGGACGATGAGGTGACTGACCCCACCTGGTTTGCTAAGCCTACTGAGGACAGGTCTTCAGAGGGGGAGGCAAGTGCAGCAGCAGGGCAGGTTGGAAGAGGCAGTGCGGTGGCCAGGGTAGAGGCAGGGCCAGACCGAATAATCCATCAACTGTTTCCCAAAGCGCCCCCTCGCGCCATGCCACCCTGCAGAGGCCGTGGTGCTCAAAGGTGTGGCAGTTTTTCACTGAGAGTGCAGACGACCGACGAACTGTGGTGTGCAAGGTTTGTCGCGCCAAGATCAGCCGGGGAGCCACCACCACCAGCATGTGCAGGCATATGATGGCCAAGCACCCCACAAGGTGGGAAGAAGGCCGTTCACAGCCTCAAGTTTGCACCACTGCCTCTCCCCCTGTGCCCCAACCTGCCACTGAGATCCAACCCCCCTCTCAGGACACAGGCACGACCGTCTCCCGGCCTGCATCCACACGCTCACCTCCGCTGTCCTCGGCCCCATCCAGCAATGTCTCTCAGCGCAGCATCCAACCGTCGCTAGCGCAACTGTTTGAGCGCAAGCGCAAGTACGCCGCCACGCACCCGCACGCTCAAGCGTTAAACGTGCACATAGCCAAATTGATCAGCCTGGAGATGCTGCCGTATAGGCTTGTGGAAACGGAGGCTTTCAAAAACATGATGGCGGCGGCCCTGCGCTACTTGGTTCCCAGTCGCCACTACTTTTCCCGATGTGATGCCCCAGCCCTGCACGACCACGTCTCCCGCAACATTGTCCGCGCCCTCACCAACGCGGTTACTGGCAAGGTCCACTTAACAATGGACACGTGGACAAGCAAAGGCGAGCAGGGCCACTATATCTCCCTGACGGTACATTGGGTGAATTTAGGGGAGGCAGGGATCGAGTCAGAGCCTGGGACCGCTCACGTCCTACCCACCCGCAGAATTGTGGGCCCCAGCTCGGTGCTGGTATCTGCGGCGGTGTATGCTTCCTCCACTAAACTACCCTCCTCCTCCTACGCAACTTCTGTCTCGCAATCAAGATGTGTCAGCAGCAGCACGTCGCCAGCAGTCGGTGTTGCGCGGCAGCACAGCTGTGGCCAAGCGAGAGCAGGCCGTGCTGAAGCTACTAAGCTTGCTGCAGGGTCTGACAGAGCAGACCGACCGCTGGCTTTCGCCGCTGAGCCTCCAACCGGGCATGGTCGTGTGTGACAATGGCCGTAACCTGGTGGCGGCTCTGCAGTGCGGCAGCCTCACACACGTGCCATGCCTGGCCCACGTCTTTAATTTGGTGGTTCAGCGGTTTCTGAAAAGCTACCCACGCTTGTCCGACCTGCTCGGAAAGGTGCGCCGCCTCAGCGCACATTTCCGCAAGTCCAACATGGACGCTGCCACCCTGCTGACCCTGCAACATCGGTTTAATCTGCCAGTGCACCGATTGCTGTGCGACGTGCCCACATGATGGATCTCTACGCTCCATATGTTGGCCAGGCTCTATGAGCAGCGTAGAGCTATAGTGGAATACCAACTCCAACATGGGTGGCGTAGTGGGAGTCAGCCTCCTCAATTCTTTACAGAAGAGTGGGCCTGGTTGGCAGACATATGCCAGGTCCTTGGAAACTTTGAGGAGTCTACCCAGATGGTGAGCGGCGATGCTGCAATCATTAGCGTCACCATTCCTCTGCTATGCCTCTTGAGAAGTTCCCTGCAAAGCATAAAGGCAGACGCTTTGCACTCGGAAACGGAGGCGGGGGAAGACAGTATGTCGCTGGATAGTCAGAGCACCCTCATGTCTATATCTCAGCACGTTTTGGAGGAGGAGGAGGAGGAGGAGGGGGAGGAGCATAAGGAGGAGGGGGAAGAGACAGCTTGGCCCACTGCTGAGGGTACCCATGCTGTTTGCCTGTCATCCTTCCAGCGTGTATGGCCTGAAGAGGAGGAGGAGGATCCTGAAAGTGATCTTCCTAGTGAGGACAGCCATGTGTTGCGTACAGGTACCCTGGCACACATGGCTGACTTTATGTTAGGATGCCTTTCTCGTGACCCTCGAGTTAGACGCATTCTGGCCACTACGGATTACTGGGTGTACACACTGCTCGACCCACGGTATAAGGAGAACCTTTCCACTCTCATACCCGAAGAGGAAAGGGGTTCGAAAGTGATGCTATACCACAGGGCCCTGGTGGACAAACTGATGGTAAAATTCCCATCCGACAGCGCTAGTGGCAGAAGGCGCAGTTCCAAGGGCCAGGTAGCAGGGGTGACGCGGAGATCAGACAGCATGTACAGCGCAGGCAGGGGAACACTCTCCAAGGCCTTTGACAGCTTTATGGCTCCCCAGCAAGACTGTGTCACTGCTCCCCAGTCAAGGCTGAGTCGGAGGGAGCACTGTAAAAGGATGGTGAGGAAGTACGTAGCCGATCGCATGACCGTCCTCCTTGACGCCTCTGCTCCCTACAACTACTGGGTGTCGAAGCTGGACACGTGGCCTGAACTCGCGCTGTATGCCCTGGAGGTGCTTGCTTGCCCTGCGGCTAGCGTCTTGTCAGAGAGCGTGTTTAGTGCAGCTGGGGGAATCATCACGGATAAGCGTACCCACCTGTCAACTGACAGTGCCGACAGGCTTACACTCATAAAGATGAACAAAGCCTGGATTTCCCCAGACTTCTCTTCTCCACCAGCGGACAGCAGCGGTACCTAAACAATACGTAGGCTGCACCCGCGGATTGAAGCATCGTTCTCTATCACGATAAAAACCGGGGACCTTTTAGCTTCATCAATCTGTGTATTATATTCATCCTCCTCCTCCTGCTCCTCCTCCTGAAACCTCACGTAATCACGCCGAACGGGCAATTTTTCTTAGGCCCACAAGGCTCATTCATATTACTTTTGTAAACAATGTTTATACGTTTAATGCTCATTAAAGCGTTGAAACTTGCACCTGAACCAATTTTTATTTTAACTGGGCTGCCTCCAGGCCTAGTTACAAATTAAGCCACAGTAATCAGAGCAATTAATGGGTTTCACCTGCCCTCTTGGTTGGGCATGGGCAATTTTTCTGAGGTACATTAGTACTGTTGGTACACCAATTTTTTTGGGCCCTCACCTACAGTGTAATCCTAGTAATTTTTATGGGCTTCGCCTGCACTCATGGTACAGCAAGGTGTGTGGGCTTGGCCTACACTTTTGCTACATAAATGTAACTGGGGCCTTGTCTATACTGCAACTACTGAAATGTGAAAGAGACTGTTATCTCCCTAAACTGCTGCAACGGGAATGTTACTGTGGCCTGTCTTGACTGCTACTACTACTGAAATGGAACTATTACTGTGCTCCCCCTATACTGCTGCTTCGGAATTGTTACTGGGGCCTGTCTAGACTGCTACTATTACTGAAATGGAACTAAGACTGCGCTCCCCCTATACTGCTGCTTCGGAATTGTTACTGGGGCCTGTCTTGAGTGCTACTATTACTGAAATGGAACTAAGACTGCGCTCCCCCTATACTGCTGCTTCGGAATTCTTACTGGGGCCTGTCTTGACTGCTACTATTACTGAAATGGAACTAAGACTGCGCTCCCCCTATCCTGCTGCTTCGGAATTGTTACTGGGGCCTGTCTTGACTGCTACTATTACTGAAATGGAACTAAGACTGCTCTCCCCCTATCCTGCTGCTTCGGAATTGTTACTGGGGCCTGTCTTGAGTGCTACTATTACTGAAATGGAACTAAGACTGTGCTTCCCCTATACTGCTGCTTCGGAATTGTTACTGAGGCCTGTCTAGACTGCTACTATTACTGAAATGGAACTAAGACTGCGCTCCCCCTATACTGCTGCTTCGGAATTCTTACTGGGGCCTGTCTTGAGTGCTACTATTACTGAAATGGAACTAAGACTGCGCTCCCCCTATACTGCTGCTTCGGAATTCTTACTGGGGCCTGTCTTGACTGCTACTATTACTGAAATGGAACTAAGACTGCTCTCCCCCTATCCTGCTGCTTCGGAATTGTTACTGGGGCCTGTCTTGAGTGCTACTATTACTGAAATGGAACTAAGACTGTGCTTCCCCTATACTGCTGCTTCGGAATTGTTACTGGGGCCTGTCTGGACTGCTACTACTACTGAAATGGAACTAGTACTGTGCTCCCCCTATAATGCTGCTATTTCCCACCAACGCGGTTACTGTTAAGGTGCATATAACCACGGACACGTGGAGAGGACACATAGTGCCTCAAAAACATCCCCCTCCTCCTCCAACAATGAAAACATTCTTGGCAAATACCTTTGCATTGGTCCGTCTGGTGGCAGTCCAAGAATTTCACCCTTAGCGACACAAGACAGCCCCCCCCCCCCACCATCCCCCCGCCACGGCCCACTTAATCCTGGCCACATTCCGAAAACCAACTAAATAAAACCACGCTACTAGGTCCGCAGTCACCGCCACATTCCCACCAACGCGGTTACTGTTAAGGTGCATATAACCACGGACACGTAGAGAGGACACGTAGTGCCTCAAAAAAATCCCCCTCCTTCTCCAACAATGAAAAAATTCTTGGCAAATACCTTTGCATTGGTCCGTCTGGTGGCAGGTCAAGAATTTCACCTTTAACGACACAACAAGAGAGCCCCCCCACCATCCCCCCCGCCACGGCCCACTTAATCCTGGCCACATTCCGAAAACCAACTAAATAAAACCGCGCTACTAGGTCCGCAGTCACCACCACATTCCCACCAACGCGGTTACTGTTAAGGTACATATTACCAGTCTGACTGGGGCATGCACTGTGCGCCGAAGCCCACCTGTATTGTATCTGACGTTAGCTCTGCTGTCCAGGGCACTGCAATGGGATTTGTTTATGTACCGCCGGTGGGTTCCAGGGAGCCACCCATGCTTTGGGTCCACACGGACTTCACATTAGAGATTTGTACCTGCCTGTGTCTATGTATTAAAAACCCCAGTCAGACTGGGGCATGCAGTGTGGGCCGAAGCCCACCTGCATTTAATCTGACGTTACCTCAGCTGTGCTGGGCAATGCAATGGGATTTATTTATGTAACTCCGGTGGCTTCCTGGGACCCACCCATGCTGTCGGTCCACACGGAGTTGTACCTGCCTGTGTCTACTTATAAAGAACCCCAGTCTGACTGGGGCATGCAGTGTGGGCCGAAGCCCACCTGTATTTAATCTGACGTTAGCTCTACTATCCGGGGCACTGCATTGGGACAAACTGCAGGATCAATACAGCGCTAATGAGACGTGCACAGCTACGCTAGCATTGGAGTCCGCTGTAGGCACGCGATTGCTGAGGGTTTGTGCAGAGGCCTATGTCCTGGGTGCAGTGAAAGTCCACTTCCAGCCTAGGATTGCTGAATCTGTGGGCTGAGGCCTATGCCGTGGGCGCGGTGCAAGTCTGCCATGTTTGGCCGCTCAGATCAATTTTTTGTTCATGTATTGGGTTTCCTAGGATCCACCTATGCTGTTGGTGCAAACTTAGTTCCCATCGCGGTGTTTGACCTGTCTGGCACAAAGACACTGACTGACTTGGGTAGGGGGCAGAGCACTGACGGATTTCCCCTTGCAGTATGGATTGAGCTATGCGACACCTTGACAGAATGAATACTGTGTGGCACATGGATTCTCCATTGCTATGCCCACGTTTGCAGCTCCTGACGGAGGTGGCACAGGATTGGAGTTCTCATTGGTTCTGTACAGCATTGTGGGCTATCGCCCCGCCCCTTTTAAAGAGAGTCGCTGCCTGGCCCTGCCAGCCTTCTGCAGTGTGTGCCTCCAGTTCCTCCTCAGGGCAGACGCACTTATAAATAGACATGAGGGTGGTGTGGCTATGAGGCCAGCGTGTGGCATGAGGGCAGCTGAAGGCTGCGCAGGGACACTTTGGTGTGCGCTGTGGATGCTGGGATGTGCGGGGGGGGGGGGGGGGAGGGGGTTGGGCAGCATGTAACCCAGGTAGTGTGGTGCTTAGCTAAGGTATGCCTTGCTAATGAGGGTTTTTCAGAAGTAAAAATTGTTGGGGGGGGGGGGCACTCTTGCCGCTATTGTGGCTTAACCCCTGAAGGACCAGGTTGTTTTGTACCTTAAGGACCAGACCCTTTTTAGGGATTTTACCCATGTGGCGGTTTTGCTGCTCCATTTTTTTTCCTTTAGCTAACAAAAGTATTTTTGCTGCGTTTCTTTTTCCCGTGACATATAGGACTTTTTTTAAAATATGTTTTTCACTGACTTTTTTTTTCCGTTTTTTAGTTTTATTGGGGGTAAAATGCTAAAAAAAAAATGATTTTTTTAACATTTATAGTTTTTAAAAAATTATTTTTATATTTACACTAAAATAAAGTATGTGAATGGGTTCTTCTATTTATTTCGGACGTTTTGATATATATGTATGGTTTTGGTTAACAGGGCGCATACGGCGACGGTTTTTGTTGGCGTCTACTTTGTGTTATTGTCTTTCTTATGTATGTATTGTTGTTTTATTCTGTTGTTTTGTTTTACTGATGTGTGTAATTGTGTTTTTTACCATCTATGTCCCCCATGACGTCATATAAGACCTTTGGGGGACATTCACTTTTTTTTTTTAAACTTTATTTGACACTTTCCCATTGTAGCTGGGCAGTCCATAAGAGCCTCAGTTACAGGGGAAAGCAACCCCTGTGGTGACATTAGTCACTTGCAGAGCTGCCAGGGTCTAAGTCTGACCCTCCAGCTCTGCAGTAGCAGGGAATCCCGGGAGGTCACATGACCCCCCGAGGCTCCCGTAGTGAAAGTACTTCTTACTTTCACTTTGCCCATACAGTGCTCATCACTGTATATCGGGGAAGTAGAAGGCAGGAAGGGTTAAAAACCCCTCCTGCCTTCTGCTCCGGGTTGTCAGCTGTCACTAACAGCTGATAACCCGTTCCTGCCTCTGACTGATTGCAGAGACAGGAGACTTAGAGCACCGCCGTATTTTTACTATCGGCGGTCCTCTGAGCCCAGGACCAGCCGCTGTATATATACAGTGGCTGGTCCTAAATGGGTTAATAGTGGGACCTGGGACTTGAGATGCAGCCCAACATGTAGCCCCTCGCCTGCCCTATCCGTTTCTGTGTCGTTCCCATCACTTTCTTGAATTTCCCAGATTTTCACAAATGAAAACCTTAGCGAGCATCGGCGATATACAAAAATGCTCGAGTCGCCCATTGACTTCAATGGGGTTCGTTACTCGAAACGAACCCTCGAGCATCGTGGAAAGTTGGACTCGAGTAACGAGCACCCGAGCATTTTGGTGCTCGCTCATCTCTAGTATATATGATAATCTTTGAATTTAAACTACGCCATAAACCATAACTAGGGGAAAGGTAATTACTAGAGATGAGAGAGCACCAAAATGCTCGGGTGCTCGTTAATCGAGACGAACTTTTCGCGATGCTCGAGGGTTCTTTTCGAAAAACGAACCCCATTGAAGTCAATGGGCGACCCGAGCATTTTTGTATATCGCCGATGCTCGCTAAGGTTTTCATTTGTGAAAATCGGGGCAATTCAAGAAAGTGATGGGAACGACACAGAAACGGATAGGGCAGGCGAGGGGCTACATGTTGGGCTGCATCTCAAGTTCCCAGGTCCCACTATTAAGCCACAATAGCAGCAAGAGTGCCCCCCCCCAACAACTTTTACATCTGAAAAGCCCTCATTAGCAATGCATACCTTAGCTAAGCACCACACTACCTCCAACAAAGCACAATCACTGCCTGCATGACACTCCGCTGCCACTTCTCCTGCCAAATCCCCCCCCCCACGACCCAGTGTCCACAGCGCACACCAAACTGTCCCTGCCCAGCCTTCAGCTGCCCTCATGCCACGCCACCCTCATGTCTATTTATAAGTGCGTCTGCCATGAGGAGGAACCGCAGGCACACACTGCAGAGGGTTGGCACGGCTAGGCAGCGACCCTCTTTAAAAGGGGCGGGGCGATAGTCCACAATGCTGTACAGAAGCAATGAGAAATCCATTCCTGTGCCACCTCCATCTGGAGCTGCACACGTGGGCATAGCAATGGGGAACCTATGTGCCACACACTATTCATTCTGTCAAGGTGTCTGCATGCCCCAGTCAGACCGCGTTTTTTTAATTTTAGTCACAGGCAGGTACAACTCCGCAATGGGAATTCCGTGTGCACCCACAGCATGGGTGGCTCCCTGGAACCCACCAGCGGTACATAAATATATCCCATTGCAGTGCCCAACACAGCTGATGTAATGTCGTGCTTAATGCAGGTGGGCTTCGGCCCACACTGCATGCCCCAGTCAGACTGGGGTTCTTTAGAAGTGGAAACAGATGCATTTACAACTCCCTGTGGACCCACAGCATGGGTGGGTGCCAGGGAAACCGGCGGTACATATATATATCCCATTGTATTGCCCAACACAGCTGAGGTAGTAATGTCATGTTTAATGCAGGTGGCCTTCGGCCCACACTGATTGCCCCAGTCAGACTGGGGTTCTTTAGAAGTGGAAACAGATGCATTTACAACTCCCTGTAGACCCACAGCATGGGTGGCTCTCTGGAACCCACCAGCGGTACATAAATATATCCCATTGCAGTGCCCAACACAGCTGATGTAATGTCGTGCTTAATGCAGGTGGGCTTCGGCCCACACTGCATGCCCCAGTCAGACTGGGGTTCTTTAGAAGTGGAAACAGATGCATTTACAACTCCCTGTGGACCCACAGCATGGGTGGGTGCCAGGAAGCCACCGGCGGTACATAAATATATCCCATTGCAGTGCCCAACACAGCTGATGTAATGTCAGCTGTAATGCAGGTGGGCTAAAAGTTAATTTGATTACACTGTAGGCGAGGGCCCCCAAAAATTGGTGTATCAACAGTACTAATGTACCTCTGAAAAATTGCCCATGCCCAACCAAGAGGGCAGGTGAAACTCATTAATCGCTTTGGTTAATGTGGCTTAATTGGTAACTAGGCCAGGAGGCAGCCCAGTTAAAATAAAAATTGGTCGAGGTGAAAGTTTCAATGCTTTAATGAGCATTGAAACGTATAAAAATTGTTTACAAAAATTATATGACTGAGCCTTGTGGGCCTAAGAAAAATTGCCCGTTCGGCGTGATTACGTGAGGTTTCAGGAGGAGGAGGAGGAATATTATACACAGATTGATGAAGCAAAAAGGTCCCCGTTTTGGATAGTGATAGAGAACGATGCTTCCATCTGCGGGTGCAGCCTACGTATTGCTTACGTATCACTGCTGTCCGCTGGTGGAGAAGAGAAGTCTGGGGAAATCCAGGCTTTGTTCATCTTGATGAGTGTAAGCCTGTCGGCACTGTCGGTTGACAGGTGGGTACGCTTATCCGTGATGATTCCCCCAGCTACACTAAACACACCCTCTGACAAGACGCTAGCTGCAGGACAAGCAAGCACCTCCAGGGCATACAGCGCGAGTTCAGGCCACGTGTCCAGCTTCAACACCCAGTAGTTGTAGGGGGCAGAGGCGTCAACGAGGACGGTCGTGCGATCGGCTACGTACTCCCTCACCATCCTTTTACAGTGCTCCCGCCAACTCAGCCTTGACTGGGGAGCCATAAAGCTGTCAAAGGCCTTAGAGAGTGTTCCCCTGCCTGCGCTGTACATGCTGCCTGATCTCTGCGCCTCCCTTGCTACCTGGGCCGCGGAAATGCGCCTTCGGCCACTAGCGCTGTCGGATGGGAAGTTTACCATCAGTTTGTCCACCAGCGCCCTGTGGTATAGCATCACTCTTGAACCCCTTTCCTCTTCGGGAATGAGAGTGGAAAGGTTCTCCTTATACCGTGGGTCGAGCAGTGTGTACACCCAGTAATCCATAGTGGCCAGAATGCGTGTAACGCGAGGGTCAAGAGAAAGGCATCCTAACATTAAGTCAGCCATGTGTGCCAGGGTACCTGTACGCAACACATGGCTGTCCTCACTCGGAAGATTACTTTCAGGATCCTCCTCCTCCTCCTCCTCAGGCCATACACGCTGAAAGGATGACAGGCAAGCTGCATCTGTACCCTCAGCAGTGGGCCAAGCTGTCTCTTCCCCCTCCTCCTCATGCTCCTCCCCCTCCTCCTCCTCTGGCTATACACGCTGAAAGGATGACAGGCAAGCAGCATCTGTCCTCTCAGCAGTGGGCCAAGCTGTCTCTTCCCCCTCCTCCTCATGCTCCTCCCCCTCCTTCTCAACGCGCTGAGATATAGACAGGAGGTTGCTCTGACTATCCAGCGACATACTGTCTTCCCCCGCCTCCGTTTCTGATTCCAAAACGTCTGCCTTTATGCTTTGCAGGGAACTTCTCAAGAGGCATAGCAGAGGAATGGTGACGCTAATGATTGCAGCATACCCGCTCACCATCTGGGTAGACTCCTCAAATTTTCCAAGGACCTGGCAGATGGCTGCCAACCAGGCCCACTCTTCTGTAAATAATTGAGGAGGCTGACTCCCACTGCGCCGCGCAAGTTGGAGTTGGTATTCCACTATAGCTCTACGCTGCTCATAGAGTCTGGCCAACATGTGGAGCGTAGAGTTCCACTGTGTGGGCATGTCGCACAGCAGTCGGTGCACTGGCAGATTAAACCGAAGTTGCAGTGTCCGCAGGGTGGCAGCGTGCGTGTGGGATTTGCGGAAATGTGCGCAGAGCTGGCGCACCTTTCCGATCAGGTATGACAAGTGGGGGTAGCTTTTCAGAAAGCGCTGAACCACCAAATTAAAGACATGGGCCAGGCATGGCACGTGCGTGAGGCTGCCGAGCTGCAGAGCCGCCACCAGGTTACGGCCGTTGTCACACACGACCATGCCCGGTTGGAGGCTCAGCGGCGCAAGCCAGCGGTCGGTCTGCTCTGTCAGACACTGCAGCAATTCGTGGGCCGTGTGGCTCTTCTCTCCTAAGCTCAGTAGTTTCAGCACGACCTGCTGACGCTTGCCCACCGCTGTGCTGCCACGCCGCGTGACACCGACTGCTGGCGACGTGCTGCTGCTGACACATCTTGATTGCGAGACAGAGGTTGCGTAGGAGGAGGAGGAGGGTGGTTTAGTGGAGGAAGCATACACCCCCGCAGATACCACCACCGAGCTGGGGCACGCAATTCGGGGGGGGGGGGTAGGACGTGAGCGGTCCCAGGCTCTGACTCTGTCCCAGCCTCCACTAAATTCACCCAATGTGCCGTCAGGGAGATATAGTGGCCCTGCCCGCCTGTGCTTGTCCACGTGTCTGTTGTTAAGTGGACCTTGGCAGTAACCGCGTTGGTGAGGGCGCGTACAATGTTGCGGGAGACGTGGTCGTGCAGGCCTGGGACGGCGCATCGGGAAAAGTAGTGGCGACTGGGAACGGAGTAGTGCGGGGCTGCCGCCGCCATCATGCTTTTGAAAGCCTCCGTTTCCACAAGCCTATACGGCAGCATCTCTAGGCTGATCAATTTTTCAATGTGCACGTTTAACGCTTGAGCGTGCGGGTGCGTGGCGTCGTACTTGCGCTTGCGCACAAACTGTGGCGCTAGCGACGTCTGGACGCTACGCTGAGAGACATTGCTGGATGGGGCCGAGGACAGCGGAGGTGAGGGTGTGGGTGCAGGACAGGAGACGGTACTGCCTGTGTCCTCAGAGGGGGTTGGATCTCAGTGGCAGGTTGGGGCACAGGGGGAGAGGCAGTGGTGCAAACCGGAGGTGGTGAACGGGCATCGTCCCACCTTGTGGGGTGCTTGGCCATCATATGCCTGCGCATGCTGGTGGTGGTGCCTCCCCAGCTGATCTTGGCGCGACAAAGGTTGCACACCACTGTTCGTCGGTCGTCAGGCGTCTCTGTGAAAAACTGCCACACCGTAGAGCACCTTGACCTCTGCAGGGTGGCATGGCGCGAGGGGGCGCTTTGGGAAACAGTTGGTGGATTATTCGGTCTGGCCCTGCCTCTACCCCTGGACACCGCACTGGCTCGGCCTGTGCCCACACCCTGACTTGGGCCTCCGCGTCCTCGCCCACGTCCACGTCCTATAGGCCTACCCCTACCCCTTAGCATGGTGTATTAGCAGTAGTGCAGAAACAGAACGCTGTAATTAAATGTGCCGCTTATTGGCCTGTGGTTGGAGGCTGACTTCGTTTACCGAACGCCAGGAAATAATTTGGCGCAAGCCTGCTGTAACACTTAGCTGGCTGCGTATTTATTTGTAGAACTACTACCCCCAGCAGACACGGACCCAGAACACTGAGCACAGTGACAGGCAGGCCAAATAGATTTTTTTCCAATATTTTTTTGAAAAGGACCACTGCGTATATTCAATCTATATATGTCTTCTGGCCCTGCCTACACAATTCTGTCCCTGGAGTATTACTGCAGGGCGCAATGCTCTGCACGGTCGATATACCAAAAAAAAAAAAAATGTGCAACACTGCTAAAAGCAGCCTCCACACTACTGCACACGGTTAGATGTGGCCCTAAGAATGACCGTTGGGGTTCTTGAAGCCTACACTAACTCCTAACACTCTCCCTACAGCAGCTCCAACACGATACCACTGTCCCTCAGCTATGTCACAACGCATCTGAGGCGAGCCGCGGGAGGGGCCGATTTTTATACTCGGGTGACACCTGATCTCGCCAGCCACTCACTGCAGGGGGGTGGTATAGGGCTTGAACGTCGCAGGGGGAAGTTGTAATGCCTTCCCTGTCTCTCAATTGGCCAGAAAAGCGCGCTAACGTCTCAGAGATGAAAGTGAAAGTAACCCGAACATCGCGTGGTACTCGAACGAGTATCAAGCTCGGACGAGTACGTTCGCTCATCTCTAGTAATTACAGTAAGAGTATATTAGATGTCATTTCTGTATGTACCGAGGCACATATGTCAAGATAAGATAAGAGTATCAAGAAGGTTCCAGATTTGGCTTAGAAGCTCTACCAATAATATCAAGATATAACCAACAAGCAATGTTGACGACTATATTAACCAACAGAATAATGAAATAAAAGAATTTTAAATGATCATGGACTGAATATGTATGTGTATGTGTGTGTGTGTGTGTGTGTATATATATATATATATATATATATATATATATATAAATTTTACGTACGTAATCTAATTCTCTCACTTGAAATTTGGCACGAGCATTGATTATGTCATAAATAGGAAAAGCTAATGGGTCCCAACTCGATTATTCAATTCTATGCGCAAAAGAATTAGCGTCTAAATTTTATGTACGTAATCTAATTCTCTCACTTCCCGATGTCATAGAAATTAGAAATTTGGCACGAGCATTGATTATGTCATAAATAGGAAACGTTAATGGGTCCCAACTTGATTATTCAATTCTAAGCGCCAAAGAATTAGCGTCCAAATTTTACGTACGTAATCTAATTCTCTCATTTCCTGATGCCATAGAAACATGAAATTTGGCACGAGCATTGATTATGTCATAAGTAGGAAAAGCTAATGGGTCCCAACTCGATTATTCAATTCTAGCGCAAAAGATTTAGCGTCCAAATTTTACGTACATAATCTAATTCTCTCACTTCCCAATGTCATAGAAATTTGAAATTTGGCACAAGCATTGATCTATATATATAAAGACGAAAGCCCTCACTGACTCATTCACTGACTGACTGACTGACTCGCCAAAAGTTCCTCAACTTCCCAATGTCATAGAAACATGAATTTTGGCACAAGCATACATTATCTCCAAAATAGGAAAAGTAATTGGGTCCCAACTCGATTATTCAATTCTAACGCAAAAGAATTGGCGTCGAAATTTAACGTACATAATCTAAATCTCTCACTTCTCAATGTCATAGAAACTTAAAATTTGGCACAAGCATTGATTATGTCATAAATAGGAAAAGTTAATGTGTCCCAACTTGATTATTCAATTCTATACGCAAAAGAATTAGCATCCAAATTTTACGCACGGAATGTCATTTTCTCACTTTCCGGTGTCATAGAAGCGTGAAATTTGGCACCAGCATTGATTATGTCATAAATAGGAAAAGCTAATGGGTCCCAACTCGATTATTCAATTCCATGCACAAAAGAATTAGCGTCCAAATTTTACGTGTGGAATGTAATTTTCTCACTTTTCGGTGTCATAGAAACGTGAAATTTTGCACGAGCATTGATTATGTCATAAATAGGAAAAGCTAATGGGTCCCAACTCGATTATTCAATTCTATGCGCAAAAGAATTAACGTCCAAATTTTACGTACGGAATCTAATTTTCTCACTTCCCGGTGTCATAGAAACGTGAAATTTAGCACGAGCATTGATTATCTCATAAATAGGAAAAGTTCATAGGTCCAAACTCGATTATTCAATTCTAGCACAAAAGAATTGGCGTCGAAATTTTCCGGTGTCCTAGAAATGGGAAATTTGGCACGAGCATTGATTATGTCATAAATAGGAACCGCTAATGGGTCCCAACTCGATTATTCAATTCTATGCGCAAAAGTATTAGCGTCCAAATTTTACGTACGTAATCTAATTCTCTCACTTCCCAATGTCAAAGAAATTTGAAATTTGGCACGAGCATTGATTATGTCATAAATAGGAAAAGTTCATGGGTCCCAACTCGATTATTTAATTCTAGTGCAAAAGAATTCGTGTCCAAATTTTACATACGTAATCTAATTCTCTCACTTGAAATTTGGCACGGGCATTGATTATGTCATAAATAGGAAAAGCTAATGGGTCCCAACTCGATTATTCAATTCTATGCGCAAAAGAATTAGCGTCTAAATTTTATGTACGTAATCTAATTCTCTCACTTCCTGATGTCATTTTATATAAAAGAAACGTCGCATGGTTACCTCCCCGTGGTGTTTCCTGGGTAATGCAAAGAACCATGTAAAATGGTGAATATATTTTTTACCTCGGTATCTCTAAAGTAACGACGACTTCATAAGATTTTCTGTGTGAACACCAGATAAACACCAGTACCCAATTAACTCGGGCGAAGCCGGGTATATCAGCTAGTATATATATATATATATATATATATATATATATATATATATATATATATATACACACTACCGTTCAAAAGTTTGGGGTCACCCAAACAATTTTATGTTTTCCATGAAAAGTCACACTTATTCACCACCATGCGTTGTGAAATGAATAGAAAATAGAGTCAAGACATTGACAAGGTTAGAAATAATGATTTGTATTTGACATAACATTGTTTTTACATCAAACTTTGCTTTCGTCAAAGAATCCTCCTTTTGCAGCAATTACAGCATTGCACACCTTTGACATTCTAGCTGTTAATTTGTTGAGGTAAGCTTGAGAAATTGCACCCCACGCTTCTAGAAGCATCTCCCACAAGTTGGATTGGTTGGATGGGCACTTCTGGCGTACCATACGGTCAAGCTGCTCCCACAACGGCTCAATGGGGTTCAGATCTGGTGACTGCGCTGGCCACTCCATTACCGATAGAATACCAGCTGCCTGCTTCTGCTGTAAATAGTTCTTGCACAATTTGGAGGTGTGTTTAGGGTCATTGTCCTGTTGTAGGATGAAATTGGTTCCAATCAAGCGCTGTCCACTGGGTATGGCATGGCGTTGCAAAATGGAGTGATAGCCTTCCTTATTCAGAATCCCTTTTACCCTGTACAAATCTCCCACATTACCAGCACCAAAGCAACCCCAGACAATCACATTACCTCCACCATGCTTAACAGATGGCGTCAGGCATTCTTCCAGCATCTTTTCATTTGTTCTGCGTCTCACAAACGTTCTTCTTTGTGATCCAAACACCTCAAACTTGGATTCATCCGTCCACAACACTTTTTTCCAGTCTTCCTCTGTCCAATGTCTGTGTTCTTTTGCCCATCTTAATCTTTTTCTTTTATTGGCCAGTCTCAGATATGGCTTTTTCTTTGCCACTCTGCCCTGAAGCCCAAAATCCCGCAGCCGCCTCTTCACTGTAGATGTTGACACTGGTGTTTTGCGGGTACTATTTAATGAAGATGCCAGTTGGGTACCTGTGAGGCGTCTGTTTCTCAAACTAGAGACTCTAATGTGCTTATCTTCTTGCTTAGTTGTGCAACGCGGCCTCCCACTTCTTTTTCTACTCTGGTTAGAGCCTGTTTGTGCTGTCCTCTGAAGGGAGTAGTACACACCGTTGTAGGAAATCTTCAATTTATTAGCAATTTCTCGCATGGAATAGCCTTCATTTCTAAGAACAAGAATAGACTGTCGAGTTTCAGATGAAAGTTCTCTTTTTCTGGCCATTTTGAGCGTTTAATTGACCCCACAAATGTGATGCTCCAGAAACTCAATCTGCTCACAGGAAGGTCAGTTTTGTAGCTTCTGTAACGAGCTAGACTGTTTTCAGATGTGTGAACATGATTGCACAAGGGTTTTCTAATCATCAATTAGCCTTCTGAGCCAATGAGCAAACACATTGTACTATTAGAACACTGGAGTGATAGTTGCTGGAAATGGGCCTCTATACACCTTTGTAGATATTGCACAAAAAAACAGACATTTGCAGCTAGAATAGTCATTTACCACATTAGCAATGTATAGAGTGCATTTGTTTAAAGTTAGGACTAGTTTAAAGTTATCTTCATTGAAAAGTACAGTGCTTTTCCTTCAAAAATAAGGACATTTCAATGTGACCCCAAACTTTTGAACGGTAGTGTATATATATATATATATATATATATATATATATATATATATATATATACATACACACACACATACCTATTCAGTCATTATTTAATAGAATAATGAAATAAAAGAATTTTAAATTGTCATGGAGTTTATATATATATATATATATATATATATATATATATATATATATATATATATATATATATATATATATATAGTAGGGATGCACTGCAGAGAGTGGCCTATAGGGGACAACAGACAGTCAGTCTGGTGCATGAGACAACAGGAAAAACACCCACAGGTATAGTATGGAATGGAAGATGTATGTCACAGAGGTTGTTAGCTACTGTGATGTAGATCGGTCCAATAATACTCCAGGCCAATTCTTCCACCTGAACCAGCAAGCTATGTAAAGGCACAGGTGGAAGTATGGAGGAGGTGTGTGTGTCTGGGAGAACCAGACTTGCGTTGTGACGAGACTTCTGGTGTAGAAAGAGGGAGACTCTGTGACCAGGCGGAGAGCTGCATTGTTTCGGCGGGACGCTTGGGGAGCTATGGCCCTGGGATTGAGGTCTGGAAACACTACAGCATGGCGATGAGCTGCGCTCTGGACAACTACAGGTCTGTGAAAACAAACGGACTTATTACTGTTTCCCTCAGCTGTGGACTTACTTGCTCCTCCTGTGGACTACGGAGGGTTAAATTGAAAGGACTTTTGCAAACTTTATTTCTTCTCTGGAGACCCAGTCATTTATGTTCTGCCAAAACTTATATGAATAAACTAACAAAGAAGTAAAACTGACCATTTGGCAAACTCATTAACCCCTGTGTTGCTACTATATATATTATATATATATAAAATGCTGTTTAAATTACTACCTATGCCACAGAATAATCATGGAATGTACTAGATAAACCACGTGACCGTGTTTTTAGCTATGTGCAGGGACACATGTTGAGATGAGATAAGAACTGTAAGAAATTTCTACCGCACCACTTGGAAGGCTGTCAGGATAATCAGAATGTATCCAATAAATGCCATGTAATATCTAAAGTAACCAATCAAAGGTTGGATTGTAAATTGCCCAATGATGCTGTGACATCCCCATATATAAGGGGGTATAAATAAAAGCCACCTGACCCAGGTCAGGTAGGAATTCTTTGTTGAATCCATAATTGTGTGGGCTCTGTCATTTAATTCCTCCATCATGTGATGTCATGGGTCATCGCGTAGCTCCGCCCCGTCACACACCTCCTGATTGGCTGGAATCGGCACACGTGACGGGGGCGGAGCTACGCGATGACGCATAGAAGGGGCGGAGCCAGAATGCCGCTCGTGCCAGGCCGAACAGATCGGAGAAGACCCTTCTGCGCAAGCGCGTCTAATCCGGAGATTAGACGCTGAAATTAGACGGAGCCATGGAGACGGGGACGCCAGCGCAGGGAAGGTAAGTGAATAACGTCTGTATGGCTCATATTTAATGCACGATGTATATTACAAAGTGCATTAATATGGCCATACAGAAGTACTTAACCCCACTTGCTTTTGCGAGACAACCCCTTTAAGTCCCTCAGTCCTGACCCAGGGATACCTCTAAACCTGATATTGTTCCATCTGGCTCTATCCTCAATGTCTGCAAGTGTCAGTTTCATAGCTCCCAAGTCATCTTCCATAGTATTAGCAATACCAAAGGAGTCATCAATTCGGCCATTTTATTCTCAATATGGAAGGTGCGGTCACCAATCGATGAAGTGTCAGCTTGCATTGAGGAAAATTCCTGCTATATATCTTTTTGGATAGAGAGCTTGAGATCCATTAATAAAGATCACATTGTTGCTTCAGTTATAGGTACATCTGCACCTTAAGGGCCCATGTGATTTACTGACATGCTGCCTTTAGAAATCTTAACTTTGCCCTCCCCAAGAGTTTGGAGTAGGAAGGAAGGAGTTAATGTAGTTATGGCACCTGATGCCATGAGGGTCAGAATTTGATGTAGATTTGTTTGTGTTGGATTTTTATGCCAAGTGTGAATCCATTCTAAGTTAATAGGATTCACTTTCTTCTTCCATGCAAGTCTGTAATCTTTCCCTAAGGCATAGTCTTTGAAGGGAAACTGGATTATATTGGGAACTGGTCTGATATTTCTAGTATCTATTTCCAAAATGCCCTGTTCTTCAGATTTTGTAGCTATTGATTCCTCTGCCCTCTAGTTGTTTATTGCTTATTGCAAGGGAAACCGACCACCTCTTCAACAGAAAGAAGGAGCAGAGGGAGCTGGCGCATGCGCACTTCTTTCATCTGAATCTGAAGGCCAGGATCTCAGGTGCGCATGCGAACTAGCTATCAGCCTGCCCACCAGCTACTGTTGTGCTCCGCCATTTCTTTCCAAAGAAGAGGTGGTCAGAGGAATCAATAGCTGCAGTATCTGGAGAACGGAGCATTTTGGAAATAAACATCTTCTGGATGAGTGTAGTGTTTTGCTATTTTGAACACATTGAAATGGGATTTATAAGATGGGAATACCCCTTTAATAATAGCAATGGAGGATCATTCTTCAAATCCTGTGAGAATCAACAAAACACAAGTGAGAGCAGAGCTTAAGAGGAGCACATATCCTTAACCGATGGACGTTGTCAATGCATTTACTGATACTGCGCAGTGTTAGCTCTACAGTTGTGGTGTTAGAAGCTATTCTGTGAGGCAGAGGAGATGGATCGGTGACTTGTTGGTAATGGAGGTGCATTCAGCGAACAGCCAGAGATTTTACACATAAAGTGGATCATTTGTACAGAATAGCAGATTTAATTAGCTGTCAAGCAGAAAATAAGTGCCTGTCAGCAGTGTGCAAGGAATCTAGAGATTCTTACAGTAACCCATTGCACAGGACATCATTTTTCATGTGCCTGGTGTCTCATATAATATATTGTAGAAAATTTTATTATCACTTTTTTTTCGAAATTTTTTTTATTGGATTTACAAGAAATTTTCCATGACTTACAGCTGTAGCAAGGATTTCTGCAACATACATTGCATATAGGGAAAGAAACATGAGGCTCAACTGATAAGCATCTATGTTATTGAAATGATAATACAGAAGGAAATCAAAGTTATATGGTATTGCTTTCCATAATATTTGTTAATTCCGGATGATTTAGGAGATATGAATCATAAGTTAACTCAACATTGTAACAGCAACACATATCACAACCATGGGTTCCAGATGTTATTGAATTTGTCCAATTTGTTATTAGATCTAGCATAAAGCAGTGGAAGTCTCCGCACCGAGCTCTGTATAATGTCCGGCGCTTGTAACTGCAAGTTGGGGTCTCATTAAAATCAATGCAAGCTGTGCCTGCAGTTACAAGCACCGGCCACTACGCAGACCTCAGAGCGGAGACTTCCGCTGCTTCTGCTCTGACCTCTGTGTATTTGTGGTGCAGCCCTCTCAGCTCATCGGTCGGGGTCCTGAGCGACGAACCCAAGCCGATCAACTATTGATGACCTATCCTGAGGATAGGGCATCAGTAGTATTTCCCTGGAAAACCCTTTTAAGGCTGTGATTTTTTTTTTTTACTTTCACTTTCATATCTATCCCATGATGCATAAGCTGAGGCTATACCATTTTGCCTGTTTTGGGGAGGGAGGGAAGGTTAATTATCATTAGCTTCTATAGTCTTCTAAATAATCTACAGCCCATGAGTATACAGACAGGAGGATGAGCTGTGATCTCCTCTATTATACTGTGTGATCATCAGTAACTGTCATCGGAGGGTTTTTGTTCCCTCTAGGCAGTTTTTGTGGTAGGGGTCATGTAGCTGCATCACACAGAAACTGATTTAAAAATGAATTCATAACTCCAAGTAGTTCTGAGCTGGTCCGAACTGAGATCACATGACCATCTGAGGAAACGGAGGCCAGGAGTTTCAGACAGATACTTAATGAAAGAATTTTTAAAAATCACTGGAGTGCCCCTTTAAACCAAGAGCTTGAGGCAGGGAAGTGCTGGACTGTGGTTTACAAACCAGGCATAAAAAGGGAAGTTGGTTGTGATTGTGGTTAATAAGTCCTATAAAATGGATGCCCGAACATCAGAAGATCTTCTTGAAAAGTGTCCAGCTTCTGAAATTGCTGCTACAAATACATTTCTCCTGTAAGAGCTTCTGCAAGGGAAATGCATCACAAGCAACCCAATACAGAGCAGAAGACGCCGCCACTCACCCGCTTTCTGTTCTTGCTCATAGTGAAGGGTCTTGAGTGGAGAACCCCCTCTCTATAAATAATAGTGTTTGCAGTTAAATTCCAGCCCATAATTGCAAACATATTTTTGTAATAAAAATCAAAAAAATTGTTTCTATCCCCAGATATTCCAGGACTGATGTTAGAATAGCGCCACCTGTTGTTTATATCTAATTAAATTACTTAAAATCTTAAAATTATCTTGGAAAATAGTGTAGCAAACAAATGGTGCAAATATCAGCCTTCCAGCTTGTTCACATGCTTCCTGTGAAGAGATTTTCTACATTTAAATTCAGTTTTACATTCACATGTTAATCCTTTCAGTTATTGTGAATATTCCAATAAGGACATTCAGAGGTTTGTTTTTGTAAGCCAATGAACGACAACACATTTGGAGATTATGTTTTTTAAAGTGTACTTGAGTTTTCAACAAATTTTCTAAAATCACTCTCATTTGCTGCTGTTTGTACCCTGTTTCATGCCTGTAAGTTGTGGTTTTTAGATGGTCATACACATTTTTTGGTTGCTCTGCTGTTTGTAGTCGATTTTCAGGGAGAAAGCATGTAGCAGGCTTATCATTCTGCAAGTAGTTCACTGTGCTTACTTTTTTGCCTTTACTTCCCATGCTGCATTGTACTGTCTCTGATCCAAACAGCAGGGAGGCACTATTTGAATGCCCACCCCTCTGCTATCACAGGATGGTCATCATTCAGAGACATTCTGGCCAAATGATTAGTAAACCCGCTATAATGTGTGCACAGACACATACACTATATTTTTTTCCTTAGGTAGAGCACCTAGTCTGTGAGTGAGGAGACTCAAAAGGCCATTCATGCTCCTCTGGATAATATGCAAATAATGGAGATGGAATAATACCTTCACAGGGCCACCTATTGGAAGGCAGCATTCCTTCAAGCCAAAGTTAGAATCTTTATACAAGCCTTGTAACAATGACTAGGAATTATAAGCAAAGGCAGACTCCATCTACAGACAGCTGTTACAAGGTATTTGCAGTGGGGTACCACAAGGCTCTGTCCTAGACCCAGTGTTGTTCAACATTTTTATAAATGATCTGGAGAGGGGAGTTGATGGAAAACTGATCACATTTGCCAATAACACAAAGCTAGGAGAGATAGCAAATGCTAGGGAAGAGAGAGTATTCAAAGGGATCTAAAAAAGCTTGAACAGTGGGCGGCAAATAACAGAATGGTATTTAACAAGGAGAAATGGAAAGTCCTACATCTGGGCAAGAACAATGAAAAAAGCACATACCGAATGGGAGGAATTGGGCTAAGCAGCAACACATGTGAAAAAGACTTGGGTATATTAATGGATCATAGACTGAACATGAGTCAACAATGTGATGCAACACAATTCTGGGAAGTATTAAGAGAAGCATAGAGTCTAGATCATGTGAGGTAATTATCCCCCTCTACTCTTCCTTAGTCAGACCTCATCTGGAATACTGTATCTAGTTCTGGGCACCCCAATTTTAAAAAGATAACAACAAACTGGAGCAAGTTCAGAGAAGAATTACCAAGATAGTGAGTGGTCTGCAAATCATGTCCTATGTAGAACGGTTAAAGGATCTGGGAATGTTTAGCTTGCAGAAGAGAAGACTGAGAGGAGACTTAATAGCTGTCCAGAAATATCTGAAGGGCTGTCACACTGCAGAGGGATCAGCCCTATTCTCATCTGCACAAGATAAGACTAGAAGCAATGGAATGAAACTGAAAGGGAGGAGACACAAATTAGATATTAGACAGTGAGTGGGATCAATGAGTGGGATAGGTTGCCACAGAAAGTGGTGAGTTCTTCAATGGAAGTGTTCAAACAAAGGCTTGACAGACATCTGTCTGGGATGATTTAGTAAATCCTGCACTGAGCAGTGGGTTGGACCCGATGACCCTCGAGGTCCCTTCCAACTCTACAATTCTATGATTCTATTATTTCCTCAGCTCTGCAATACCTTTCAATTGTATCCATGTCTTGTGGATACAGTTGAAAGTGGTGCCTCTGCCAGGCGGCCTGGTGGTATCTGTGTAATTCCATAAACCACACATGGCCCCATAAAATCTATGAGCCTATACACACAGATGTCTTTTCCACAGAGCCATGGTACACATAAAAAACCTCCTGGCATGCCCCATCCTGCTTGTTTCATTGACGAGAAATAGGACCGTGAATGCATGAATGTGCATTGTCCAAGTATATCAGACAGAACACAGACGGATATTCGTATGCTGTCCAATGTCAATTGTGTCTGTGTACCACTAGCCTTCAGTGCTTTCTACATGTCTTGATATCTGTCAGTTGACAAGAACCGATTGACGAGATGGTTGCCTGTTTAAATTGCTATTTCACAGATCGATTCTAACTGTATAGGGTATGAACAACATTTCATATAATTGTTTGCCCCCCATACACTTTTATCGCTTTCAGCAGCACATATTTATAACTAGCCCTAGGGTTTTTTGCACCCCCCATCATAAGAAAAAAATATATATAGTGCACTGATAGGCAGTCTGCCTGTACTATGCTTGTGTGGAAAGCAGCAAGGTAGCAGCATACCCGCACCAGAACAGCTCAGTGCATAAATACAGCTCTAAAAGCAAGCTTAATGCATAAAGCCTAAAGCATCGTAACTAGAGATGAGCGAGCACCAAAATGCTCGGGTGCTCGTTACTCGGGACGAAATTATCGCGATGCTCGAGGGTTCATTTCGAGTAACGAACCCCATTGAAGTCAATGGGCGACCCGAGCATTTTTGTATTTCGCCGATGCTCGCTAAGGTTTTCATGTGTGAAAATCTGGGCAATTCAAAAAAAGTGATGGGAACGACACAGCAACGGATAGGGCAGGCGAGGGGCTACATGTTGGGCTGCATCTCAAGTTCACAGGTCCCACTATTAAGCCACAATAGCGGCAAGAGTGGGCCCCCCCCCCTCCCAAAAACTTTTACTTCTGAAAAGCCCTCATTAGCAATGCATACCTTAGCTAAGCACCACACTACCTCCAACAAAGCACAATCACTGCCTGCATGACACTCCACTGCCACTTCTCCTGGCTTACATGCTGCCCAACCGCCCCCCCTCCCCCCCACAGCGCACACCAAAGTGTCCCTGCGCAGCCTTCAGCTGCCCTCATGCCACGCCACACTCATGTCTATTTAGAAGTGCGTCTGCCATGAGGAGGAACCGCAGGCACACACTGCAGAGGGTTGGCACGGCTAGGCAGCGACCCTCTTTAAAAGGGGCAGGGCGATAGCCCACAATGCTGTACAGAAGCAATGAGAAATAGAATCCTGTGCCACTGCCATCAGGAGCTGCACACGTGGGCATAGCAATGGGGAACCTATGTGCCACACACTATTCATTCTGTCAAGGTGTCTGCATGCCCCAGTCAGACCGCGGTTTTTAATTCATAGACACAGGCAGGTACAACTCCCTATTGTGAAGTCCCTGTGGACCGACAGCATGGGTGGCTCCCTGGAACCCACCGGCGGTACATAAAAATATCCCATTGCAGTGCCCATCACAGCTGAGGTAGTAATGTCATGTTTAATGCAGGTGGGCTTCGGCCCACACTGCATGCCCCAGTCTGACTGGGGTTCTTAAGAAGTGGAAACAGATGCATTTATAATTCCCTGTGGACCCACAGCATGGGTGGGTGCCAGGAAGCCACCGGCGGTACATAAAAATATCCCATTGCATTGCCCAACACAGCTGAGGTAGTAATGTTGTGCTTAATACAGGTGGGCTTCGGCCCACACTGCATGCCCCAGTCAGACTGGGGTTCTTTACAAGTGGACAGATGTAGTAACAACTCGCTGTGGACCCACAGCATGGGTGGGTGCCAGGAAGCCACCGGCGGTACATAAATATATCCCATTGCATTGCTGAACACAGCTGAGGTAGTAATGTCGTGCTTAATACAGGTGGGCTTCGGCCCACACTGCATGCCCCAGTCAGACTGGGGTTCTTTACAAGTGGACAGATGTAGGTTAAACTCCGTGTGCACCTACAGCATGGGTGGCTCCCTGGAACCCACCGTCGGTACATAAAAATATCCCATAGCAGTGCCCATCACAGCTGAGGTAGTAATGTCGTGCTTAATGCAGGTGGGCTTCGGCCCACACTGCATGCCCCAGTCAGACTGGGGTTCTTTAGAAGTGGAAACAGATGCATTTATAATTTCCTGTGGACCCACAGCATGGGTGGCTCCCTGGAACCCACCGGCGGTACATAAAAATATCCCATTGCAGTGCCCATCACAGCTGAGGTAGTAATGTCGTGCTTAATGCAGGTGGGCTTCGGCCCACACTGCATGCCCCAGTCAGACTGGGGTTCTTTACAAGTGGACAGATGTAGTAACAACTCGCTGTGGACCCACAGCATGGGTGGGTGCCAGGAAGCCACCGGCGATACACAAAAATATCCCATTGCATTGCCCAACACAGCTGAGGTAGTAATGTCGTGCTTAATGCAGGTGGGCTTCGGCCCACACTGCATGCCCCAGTCAGACTGGGGTTCTTTACAAGTGGAATCAGATGCATTTATAATTCCCTGTGGACCCACAGCATGGGTGGGTGCCAGGAAGCCACCGGCGGTACACAGAAATATCACATTGCATTGCCCAACACAGCGGATGTAACGTCAGCTGTAATGCAGGTGGGCTAAAAATTCATTTGATTACACTGTAGGCGAGGGCCCACAAAAATTGCTGTATCAACAGTACTAATGTACATCAAAAAAATTGGCCATGGCAAACCAAGAGGGCAGGTGAAACCCATTAATCGCTTTGGTTAATGTGGCTTAAGTGGTAACTAGGCCTGGAGACAGCCCAGTTTAACGAAAAATTGGTTCAAGTTAAAGTTTCAACGCTTTTAAGAGCATTGAAACATATAAAAATTGTTTAGAAAAATTATATGAGTGAGCCTTGTGGCCCTAAGAAAAATTGCCCGTTCAGCGTGATTACGTGAGGTTTCAGGAGGAGGAGCAGGAGGAGGAGGAGGAATATTAGACACAGATTGATGAAGCAGAAATGTCCCCGTTTTGGATGGTGAGAGAGAACGTAGCTTCCATCCGCGGGTGCAGCCTACGTATTGCTTACGTATCGCTGCTGTCCGCTGGTGGAGAAGAGAAGTCTGGGGAAATCCAGGCTATGTTCATCTTGATGAGTGTAAGCCTGTCGGCACTGTCAGTTGGCAGCTGGGTACGCTTATCCGTGATGATTCCCCCAGCCACACTAAACACACTCTCTGACAAGACGCTAGCCGCAGGACAAGCAAGCACCTCCAGGGCATACAGCGTGAGTTCAGGCCACGTGTCCAGCTTCGACACCCAGTAGTTGTAGGTGGCAGAGGCGTCACGGAGGACGGTCGTGCGATCGGCTACATACTCCCTCACCATCCTTTTACAGTGCTCCCGCCGACTCAGCCTTGACTGGGGAGCGGTGACACAGTCTTGCTGGGGAGCCATAAAGCTGGCAAAGGCCTTGGAGAATGTTCCCCTGCCTGCGCTGTACATGCTGCCTGATCTCTGCGCCTCCCCTGCTACCTGGCCCTCGGAACTGCGCCTTCTGCCACTAGCGCTGTCGGATGGGAAGTTTACCATCAGTTTGTCCACCAGCGCCCTGTGGTATAGCATCATTCTCGAACCCCTTTCCTCTTCGGGAATGAGAGTGCAAAGGCTCTCCTTATACCGTGGATCGAGCAGTGTGTACACCCAGTAATCCGTAGTGGCCAGAATGCGTGTAACGCGAGGGTCACGAGAAAGGCATCCTAACATGAAGTCAGCCATGTGTGCCAGGGTACCTGTACGCAACACATGGCTGTCTTCACTAGGAAGATCACTTTCAGGATCCTCCTCCTCCTCCTCTTCCTCCTCCTCAGGCCATACACGCTGAAAGGATGACAGGCAAGCAGCATGGGTACCGTCAGCAGTGGGCCAAGTTGTCTCTTCCCCCTCCTCCTCATCCTCCTCATGCTCCTCCTCCTCCTCCTGAACGCGCTGAGATATAGACATGAGGGTGCTCTGACTATCCAGCGACATACTGTCTTCCCCCGGCTCTGTTTCCGAGCGCAAAGCGTCTGCCTTTATGCTTTGCAGGGAACTTCTCAAGATGCATAGCAGAGGAATGGTGACGCTAATGATTGCAGCATCGCCGCTCACCACCTGGGTAGACTCCTCAAATTTTCCAAGGACCTGGCAGATGGCTGCCAACCAGGGCCACTCTTCTGTAAATAATTGAGGAGGCTGACTCCCACAGCGCCACGCAAGTTGGAGTTGGTATTCCACTATAGCTCTACGCTGCTCATAGAGTCTGGCCAACATGTGGAGCGTAGAGTTCCACTGTGTGGGCACGTCGCACAGCAGTCGGTGCACTGGCAGATTAAACCTATGTTGCAGTGTCCGCAGGGTGGCAGCGTGCGTGTGGGATTTGCGGAAACGTGCGCAGAGCTGGCGGACCTTTCCGAGCAGGTATGACAAGTGGGGGTAGCTTTTTAGAAAGCGCTGAACCACCAAATTAAAGACATGGGCCAGGCATGGCACGTGCGTGAGGCTGCCGAGCTGCAGAGCCGCCACCAGCTTACGGCCGTTGTCACACACGACCATGCCCAGTTGGAGGCTCAGCGGCGCAAGCCAGTGGTCGGTCTGCTCTATCAGACCCTGCAGCAGTTCGTGGGCCGTGTGCCTCTTCTCTCCTAAGCTGAGTAGTTTCAGCACGGCCTGCTGACGCTTGCCCACCGCTGTGCTGCCACGCCGCGTGACACCGACTGCTGGCGACGTGCTGCTGACACATCTTGATTGCGAGACAGAGGTTGCGTTGGAGGAGGAGGAGGAGGAGGAGGAGGAAGGTGCTTTAGTGGAGGAAGCATACACCGCCGCAGATACCACCACCGAGCTGTGGCCCGCAATTCTGGGGGTGGGTAGGACGTGAGCGGTCCCAGGCTCTGACTCGGTCCCAGCCTCCACTAAATTCACCCAATGTGCCGTCAGGGAGATATAGTGGCCCTGACCGCCTGTGCTTGTCCATGTGTCCGTTGTTAAGTGGACCTTGGCAGTAACCACGTTGGTGAGGGCGCGTACAATGTTGCGGGAGACGTGGTCGTGCAGGGCTGGGACGGCACATCGGGAAAAGTAGTGGCGACTGGGAACCGAGTAGCGCGGGGCAGCCGCCGCCATCATGCTTTTGAAAGCCTCCGTTTCCACAAGCCTATACGGCAGCATCTCTAGGCTGATCAATTTTGCAATGTGCACGTTCAACGCTTGAGTGTGCGGGTGCGTGGCGTCGTACTTGCGCTTGCGCTCAAACTGTGGCACTAGCGACGTCTGGACGCTGCGCTGAGAGACATTGCTGGATGGGGCCGAGGACAGCGGAGGTGAGGGTGTGGGTGCAGGCCAGGAGACGGTAGTGCCTGTGTCCTCAGAGGGGGGTTGGATCTCAGTGGCAGGTTGGGGCACAGGGGGAGAGGCAGTGGTGCAAACCGGAGGCGGTGAACGGGCATCGTCCCACTTTGTGGGGTGCTTGGCCATCATATGCCTGCGCATGCTGTTGGTGGTGCCTCCCTAGCTGATCTTGGCGCGACAAAGGTTGCACACCACTGTTCGTCGGTCGTCAGGCGTCTCTGTGAAAAACTGCCACACCGTAGAGCACCTTGATCTGTGCAGGGTGGCATGGCGCGAGGGGGCGCTTTGGGAAACAGTTGGTGGATTATTCGGTCTGGCCCTGCCTCTACCCCTGGCCACCGCACTGGCTCGGCCTGTGCCCACACCCTCACTTGGCCCTCCGCGTCCTCGGCCGCGTCCACATCCTCTAGGCCTACCACTACCCCTCAGCATGCTGTATTACCAGTGATTTGATTTCCCAGGCAGGAAAGAAATTGGCGCAAGGCTACACTCAACCGTAGCTGGTTGCGTCTGATTTTTGTACGTTCTCCACGCAGCACACACGTACACGGAGACCTTAGGACTGACACAGGCAGGCCAAATATAATTTTTTCCCTGCTTTTTTGCAAAGGGAGGGCCCCACTGCGGATATTCAATGAACAATACGTTTAATTAATAACTGTGGTGTGGCCCTGAAAAAGTGTCACACAACTTTAGTGTAGCAGAGTTATTAACTCTGGCAGAGCAGGTATTTGCCAGTCAGGAAAGACAATGGCGCAAGCCTGCAGTAAACCGTAGCTGGTTGCGTTTGATTTTTGTACGTTCTCCACGCAGCACACACGTACACGGAGACCTTAGGACTGACACAGGCTGGCCAAATATAATTTTTTCCCTGCTTTTTTGCAAAGGGAGGGCCCCACTGCGTATATTCAATGAACAATAACTGTGTTGTGGCCCTGCCTACACAATTTTGTCCCTGTAGTATCAATGGAGGGTGCAATGCTCTGCACAGACGATTTTTAGAGAAAAAAAAAATGCAACACTGCTAACAGCAGCCAGCACAGTACTGCACACGGTTAAATTTGGCCCTAGAAAGGACCGTTGAGGTTCTTGAAGGCTACACTCACTCCTAACACTCTCCCTGCCTATGCAGCACTTCTGTCCCTAATGCCGGGTGCAATGCTCTGCACTGCCGATTTTGAGAGAAAAAAAAAAAAAACACTGCTAGCAGCAGCCTGCACACAGGTAGATGTGGCCCTAAGAAGGACCTTTGGGGTTCTTGAAGCCTACACTCACTACTAACACTCTCCCTACAGCAGCTCAGGCACCAGCAGCACTGTCCCTCAGCTAACTCACAAGGCATGTGAGCCGAGCCGCGGGAGGGGCCGACTTTTATACTCGGGTGACATCTGATCTTCCCAGCCACTCACAGCAGGGGGGTGGTATAGGGCTTGAACGTCACAGGGGGAAGTTGTAATGCCTTCCCTGTCTTTCAATTGGCCAGAAAAGCGTGCTAACGTCTCAGAGAGGAAACTGAAAGTAACCAGAACATCGCGTGGTACTCGTTACGAGTAACGAGCATCCCGAACACCCTAATATTCGCACGAATATCAAGCTCAGACGAGTACCGCTCATCTCTAATCGTAACCATGTTCAGTACATAAATACAACTCCAGAACCAAGCTCAAAACATAAATATAGCAGCAGAACTAAGTATATAACATAA
Source organism: Eleutherodactylus coqui (assembly GCF_035609145.1). Lineage (NCBI taxonomy): Eukaryota > Metazoa > Chordata > Amphibia > Anura > Eleutherodactylidae > Eleutherodactylus > Eleutherodactylus coqui. The sequence continues at coordinate 193,052,236 of NC_089844.1, forward strand.
ATACGGCCCAATAAGCAAGCTTATTACATAACTACAACACTGGAATCAAGCTAATTACATAACTACAACACCCGAACCCAGTTCAGTAGATAACTACAGCATAAACCAAATTTAGTACATAGAAATACCAGAACTAAGCTCATTGCATAAATACAGCCCCCCCCCCCAAAAAAAAAAAAAAAAAAAAAAAATACAGCCTCAGAATATATAGAGCCCCAGAACCAAGCTCAAAACATTATACTTCAGCAGAACTACGTTCAAAACATAAATATAGCAGCAGTACTAAGTAGATAATATAAATACAGCACTAGAACCAAGCTCAGTACCTAACTACAACACCAGAACCAAGTTCAGTAAAAAAATACAGCCCTGGAATATATAAATACAGTCCCAGAACCAAGCTCAAAATATAATATAGCGGCATAACTTAGCTCACAATATAAATACAGCACCAGAACCAAGCTCAGTACATAAATACAGCACAAACTAACTTTAGTACATAGAAACAATACCAGAACTAAGCAGGTATTGTTCCAGATCGGTAACATTAACTGTCTAGAATTTTTGACAACCTGTTAAAATTAGCACTTATTGCTCCTAATAAAATGTGAACACAGGGACATAGCTAGGGTGGGACAGGGGAGGCATATGCCCCAGCTGCAGTCAGGACTGAAGGGGAGGAGTGCTGCTATCCTAGCAACTTAACCCCCCTACAGCTTATCTGGAAAAGAGCCAGTTCTGCAGGAAAAGAACATTACAGCCTTGCACTAACAGAGCTTGTTCTAATTGGAATGGCTGTAGCTCTGGTTCTATCAGTGCTACCAACGTGCCTCTGGTGTCATTTTAAAGTCAGTATTATAGGCCCCAAATTGACATCTATAGCACTTATAGAATCTGAGCTACAGCCATTTAAAATGGGGTCAGGAATGTTGAATTCACAACTGTCATTTTGGTGCAGAGCCAGTGGAAGTGAAGTCTGCAGTTTTTGGAGGGGCATGAAAAAAAATGTTTTACCCCTGGGTGATAGAACGCCTAGCTATACCTCTGCTGCACATGATCATGCAGTAGATAAAACCAAATATCTTTATGTCTGTATAAGAAAATGTGCTTCTAATAAGTAATGTGGATGGAATGAATTTGATTATATTTGCTAATGATTGTGTTCTTCGCTGCAGGTGTGATGCGGGATACAGCGGATCAAAATGTGAAAAGAAGGACTTTAATGTGTTATACGTAGTTCCAGGCCCAGTACGGTTCCAGTATGTTTTAATAGCAGCAGTGATTGGTACCATTCAGATTGCCATCATCTGCGTCGTAGTTCTTTGTATAACAAGGTTAGTAATCTTTTGATTGACTGGTATCATATTTGTTAGGAGCTGACACAAGCGGGGAATTAAAAAAGTACATTGTGCTCTGCCAAAAAAGGTTAGGGCTAAAGATAATTATGTACTAAAGAAAAGTTAGACCTCACAACTTGCAATATTTGCAGATGATTATTTTGCTAATGGATGGTAATTAGAGATGAGCGAGCCTACTCGGCCACGCCCCCTTTTTTGCCCCAGTACCGCGATTTTCGAGTACTTCCGTACTCGGGCGAAAAGATTCGGGGGGGCGCCGTGGGTGAGTGGGGGGTTGCAGCCGGGAGTGGGGGGGGAGAGGGAGAGAGAGAGGGCTCCCCCCTGTTCCCCGCTACACAACTCCCATCATCCTTCACACAACCCCCATCATCCTTGACACAAACCTAATCATCCTCAACAGGCTTTCAGTGAATCCCCCATTATCCTCTACAGTCCTCTAAACAATTCCCCTCATCCTCTGCAGTACTCCAAACAACCCCCATAGTCCTCTACTGTGCTGCAAAACAATCCCCATTGTAGTGTCCCAAAACATGTATACCTGGCCCCTCCATAATTGTCATACATGTCATGTCTTCAGTGCGGATGCAATGTGCAAATTGTCCTGCCTGCTGTAATGTGTATTGCACAGCTGCAGCATGTAAGAGATTATTGTCTGAAAGTGGCTGGGATATGTCTGGGAAAAATAACGAGTTTGTCTAGTCACGTGGTATTGAATGATATAAATATGAGTGATTGAGAGTTAGGCCCCCTGTCCACGACTGTGTATTCGCCGGCGGTAAATCGCCAATGAATCACGCAGGATGAAGCTTTCCATAGCTTTGCTATGGAAAGCGCTGCCCCCGTGTCCACGAGCGGAGAATCATTGCGCGTGCTGCGAATTGCCCCGATTCTCCGTGGTCAGCCTATCTATTAGACTAGGCTGACCAGCGAAAATTCGTGTGCGGCTCCTGCTCCATAGAGGCGGCTCCCGCGGCGGAGATCTGCCACGGGACTTCGCAACGCCCGTGGACTGCCGGCCTTAGTTGTGGTCTTCTATCTTCTTCAATGGTTGTGAGGAGTGTGAGTGCCGGCCACATGCGGGTACTTTCAACCTTCATGTGGTGAAGGGATAGAAGCAGAAGAGAGGTATTCTGAGCTCCCCAATTCCAGAAACTGCTTGTGAGGAGTGAGAGAGAAGAAAGGAGTCCGCCGTGCTGTGTCCACGCTACAGAGTACAAGTGAGTGTCAGTGGAGTGTTCTTTTCCTTCGTCCTTCTCCGGAGTGTTCCCTTGCCAGGATCGTAACCTTACAGATAACTTAGCCTAAAGGTCCGATGCCATCCTGTGTTCTCCTCCCTGACCTTGCCTAACTGTCATTGTTGCACTGGCATGTGAATACTTGTATTACCAGTTCCAGTCACCGCCCATTCACAGTGATTGAGGTATTTAAGCATAACAGTGTGTGAACTCTATTAGTTCTACTGTGGGAGCATCAGCAGTGTGAAGGGACGATGGCATCACGAGTGACAACTTCCACTACACATCCCTATACAGGTAACCGCTGTCCCAGCGTTGCATGGAAAAGGCCTAGCGGTGCCTTGGCCGAGGTTGCATGCATCCCTCCGGGGAGGAGTCTGGCAGAGCCACCATGACAAGTGCCATCTCTACCCCGCCAGCTCCTCAGCGTGAGCCTTGTCTCTCGGTCGCTGCAGGACTCTACACCATCATCAAGCCTGGACACAGAAACCTATTCAGACTCAAATGCTGTTTGCGGCCAGAGGCCCGTTTCTGACACCAGGGAAGGAACAGGAATACAACGCAATTAATCCGCAGTACACTTCAGGGTTTATCAACCACACAATAAGACTTCTAAGTCTCCGAATGCACGTCACAGGTGGAAGTCTGAGCCTCAGACTCCCATGTAAAGTCTAATATATGCAGAGAGAGTGACAGCATTCCAGGCGTACAAAATCAGAAAATAGATTTATTCCTCCATAGACGCGACTAGAGATGAGCGAGCGTACTAGTCTGAGCTTGATACTCGTTCGAGTATTAGGGTGTTCGAGATGCTCGTTACTCGAGACGAGCACCACGCGGTGTTCGAGTTACATTCACTTTTATCTCTGAGACGTTAGCGCGCTTTTCTAGCTAAAAGAAAGACATGGAAGGCATTACAACTTCCTCCTGTGATGTTCCAGCCCTATTCCACCCCCCTGTGAGTGGCTGGGGAGATCAGATGACACCCGAGTATTTAAATCTGCCCCTCCCACGGCTCGGCACAGTAGCATTCTGACAGAGTTCAGGGACAGTGCTGCTGGTGCTGCTGCTGCTATAGGGAGAGTGTTGGGAGTTATATTAGGCTTCAAGAACACCAACGGTCCTTCTTAGGGCCACATCTGACCGTGTGCAGTACTGTTGAGGCTGCTGTGAGCAGTGTTGCACAATTTTTTTTTTTTTTTGTATATCGGGCGTGCAGACCATTGCGTCCTCATTCTGCAGTCATTGTACAGAGTATAGGGCCAGTACTGATGAGGCAGGGACAGTGGGAAAGGTGAAAGAGATATACTGTCTATATAGGCAGTGGGCTTTTTCAAAAAAATTGGGGAAAAATACTATACTTGGGCTGCCTGTGACCGTCTTCAGTGTACTGCGTGTCTGCTGGGGGTAGTAGTCCTAATTAATATGCAGCTAAGCGTTACAGCAGGCTTGCGCAAAATTGTTTCCTGGCTCTGCTGTCTCCGTTACATCACCGCCGTCATCCCGCCAGAGGGAAACAGTATGCATAATATACGCTGCCTACAGTATCTGTCTGCTGTATCAGTTCAGCATTTAAAAAAAATAGAAGCAAAATACTTAAGGCCTACTAGTGGCCTTTGGCCACTTGAGTGCTTCTGCGCTGTGAATTCCACAAGCTCAGTCATACGCACCTACGTCTCAGTGCAGGCGTGCGCAAAATTGTTTCCTGGCTCTGCTGTCTCCGTTACATCACCGCCGTGATAGCGGCAGAGGGAAACAGTATACATAATCTACACTGCCTACAGTATCTGTCTGCTGTATCAGCTCAGCATTTAAAAAAATAGAAGCAAAATACTTAAGTCCTACTAGTGGCCTTTGGCCACTTGAGTGCTTCTGCGCTGTGAATTCCAGTAGCTCAGTCATACGCACCTATGTCTCAGTGCAGGCGTGCGCAAAATTGTTTCCTGGCTCTGCTGTCTCCGTTACATCACCGCTGTGATAGCGGCAGAGGGAAAAAGTATACATAATATACGCTGAATACAGCATCTGACTGGTGTTTCAGCTCACCATTTAAAAAAATTGAAGCAAAATACTTAAGGCCTACCACTGCCCTTTGGCCACTTGACTACTTCTGCGCTGTGAATTCCAGTAGCTGAGTCATACGCACCTACGTCTCACTGCAGGCGTGCGGAAAATTGTTTCCTGGCTCTGCTGTGCGTTCCGTAAGCGAAGTCAGCCTCCAACCACAGGCCAATAAGCGGCACATTTAATTACAGCGTTCTGTTTCTGCTCTACTCGTACTACACCATGCTGAGGGGAAGGGGTAGGCCTAGAGGACGTGGACGCGGAGGCCCAAGTCAGGGTGTGGGCTCAGGCCGAGCTCCTGATCCAGGTGTATCGCAGCCGACTGCTGCGGGATTAGGAGAGAGGCACGTTTCTGGTGTCCCCAGATTCATTTCACAATTAATGGGTCCACGCGGTAGACCTTTATTAGAAAATGAGCAATGTGAGCAGGTCCTGTCGTGGATGGCAGAAATTGCATTCAGCAAGCTATCGACCACCCAAACTTCTACGCCGTCCACTGCTGCAATTCTGAATCCTCTGGCTGCTGCTCCTCCTTCCTCCCAGCCTCCTCACTCCATTACAATGACACATTCTGAGGACCAGAATGGGCAGCAAGCAATGGTGACCAATGCCCAACCTTTGGAAAGTTCCCTGGGTCCGGGGGATGAGGCTGGGGACTTCCGGCAACTGTCTCAAGAGCTTTCAGTGGGTGAGGAGGACGATGACGATGAGACACAGTTGTCTATCAGTCAGGTAGTTATAATTTCAGTAAGTCCGAGGGAGGAGCGCACAGAGGATTCGGAGGAAGAGCAGCTGGACGATGAGGTGACTGACCCCACCTGGTTTGCTAAGCCTACTGAGGACAGGTCTTCAGAGGGGGAGGCAAGTGCAGCAGCAGGGCAGGTTGGAAGAGGCAGTGCGGTGGCCAGGGGTAGAGGCCGGGCCAGACCGAATAATCCACCAACTGTTTCCCAAAGCACCCCCTCGCGCCATGCCACCCTGCAGAGTCCGAGGTGCTCAAAGGTGTGGCAGTTTTTAACTGAGAGTGCAGACGACCGACGAACAGTGGTGTGCAACCTTTGTCGCGCCAAGATCAGACGGGGAGCCACCACCACCAGCCTCACCACCACCAGCATGCGCAGGCATATGATGGCCAAGCGCCCCACAAGGTGGGACGAAGGCCGTTCACCGCCTCCGCTTTGCGCCACTGCCTCTCCCCCTGTGCCCCAACCTGCCACTTAGATCCAACCCCCCTCTCAGGACACAGGCACGACCGTCTCCCGGCCTGCACCCACACGCTCACCTCCGCTGTCCTCGGCCCCATCCAGCAATGTCTCTCAGCGCAGCGTCCAGCCGTCGCTAGCGCAACTGTTTGAGCGCAAGCGCAAGTAAGCCGCCACGCACCCACACGCTCAAGCGTTAAACGTGCACATAGCCAAATTGATCAGCCTGGAGATGCTGCCGTATAGGCTTGTGGAAACGGAGGCTTTCAAAAACATGATGGCGGCGGCGGCGGCTCCGCGCTACTCGGTGCCCAGTCGCCACTACTTTTCCCAATGTGCCGTCCCAGCCCTGCACGACCACGTCTCCGGCAACATTGTACGCGCCCTCACCAATGCGGTTACTGGCAAGGTCCACTTAACAACGGACACATGGACAAGCACAGGCGGGCAGGGCCACTATATCTCCCTGACGGCACATTGGGTGAATTTAGTGGAGGCTGGGACCGAGTCAGAGCCTGGGACTGCTCACGTCCTACCCACCCCCAGAATTGCGGGCCCCAGCTCGGTGGTGGTATCTGCGGTGGTGTATGCTTCCTCCACTAAACCACCCTCCTCCTCCTACGCAACCTCTGTCTCGCATTCAAGATGTGTCAGCAGCAGCACATCGGCAGCAGTCGTTGTCGCGCGGCGTGGCAGCACAGCGGTGTCCAAGCGTCAGCAGGCCGTGCTGAAACTACTCAGCTTAGGAGAGAAGAGGCACACGGCCCACAAACTGCTGCAGGGTCTGACAGAGCAGACCGACTGCTGGCTTTCCCCGCTGAGCCTCCAACCGGCCATGGTCATGTGTGACAACGGCCGTAACCTGGTGGCGGCTCTGCAGCTCGGCAGCCTCACGCACGTGCCATGCCTGGCCCACGTCTTTAATTTGGTGGTTCAGCGCTTTCTGAAAAGCTACCCATGCTTGTCAGACCTCCTTGGAAAGGTGCGCCGGCTCAGCGCACATTTCCGCAAGTCCAACACGGACGCTGCCATCCTGCGGACCCTGCAACATTGGTTTAATCTGCCAGTGCACCGACTGCTTTGCGACGTGCCCACACGGTGAAACTCTACGCTCCACATGTTGGCCAGGCTCTATGAGCAGTGTAGAGCTATAGTGGAATACCAACTCCAACATGGGCGGCGTAGTGGGAGTCAGCCTCCTCAATTCTTTACAGAAGAGTGGGCCTGGTTGGCAATCATCTGCCTGGTCCTTGGAAACTTTGAGGAGTCTACCATGATGGTGAGCGGCGATGCTGCAATCATTAGCGTCACCATTCCTCTGCTATGCCTCTTGAGAAGTTCCCTGCAAAGCATAAAGGCAGACGCTTTGCGCTCGGAAACGGAGGCGGGGGAAGACAGTATGTCGCTGGATAGTCAGAGCACCCTCATGTCTATATCTCAGCGCGTTGAGGAGGAGGAGGAGGAGGGGGAGGGGGGAGGAGCATGAGGAGGAGGGGGAAGAGACAGCTTGGCCCACTGCTGAGGGTATCCATGCTGCTTGCCTGTCATCCTTTCAGCGTGTATGGCCTGAGGAGGAGGAGGATCCTGAAAGTGATCTTCCTAGTGAGGACAGCCATGTGTTGCATACAGGTACCCTGGCACACATGGCGGACTTCATGTTAGGATGCCTTTCTCGTGACCCTCGCGTTACATGCATTCTGGCCACTACGGATTACTGGGTGTACACACTGCTCGACCCACGGTATAAGGAGAACCTTTCCACTCTCATACCCGAAGAGGAAAGGGGTTCGAGACTGATGCTATACCACAGGACCCTGGCGGACAAACTGATGGTAAAATTCCCATCCGACAGCGCTAGTGGCAGTTCCGAGGGCCAGGTAGCAGGGGAGGTGCGGAGATCAGGCAGCATGTACAGCACAGGCAGGGGAACACTCTCCAAGGCCTTTGCCAGCATTATGGCTCCCCAGCAAGACTGTGTCACCGCTCCCCAGTCAAGGCTGAGTCCGCAGGAGCACTGTAAAAGGATGGTGAGGGAGTACGTAGCCGATCGCACGACCGTCCTCCGTGACGCCTCTGCCCCCTACAACTACTGGGTGTCGAAGCTGGACACGTGGCCTGAACTCACGCTGTATGCCCTGGAGGTGCTTGCTTGTCCTGCGGCTAGCGTCTTGTCAAAGAGGGTGTTTAGTGCGGCTGGGGGAATCATCACGGATAAGCGTACCCGCCTCTCACCCGACAGTGCCGACAGGCTTACACTCATAAAGATGAACAAAGCCTGGATTTCCCCAGACTTCTCTTCTCCACCAGCGGACAGCAGCGGTACCTAAACAATACGTAGGCTGCACCCGCGGATAGAAGCATCGTTCTCTATCACCATCAAAAACGGGGACCTTTTAGTTTCATCAATCTGTGTATTATATTCATCCTCCTGCTCCTCCTCCTGAAACCTCACGTAATCATGTCAAACGGGCAATTTTTCTTAGGCCCACAAGGCTCAGTCATATTCCTTTAGTAAACAATGTTTATACGTTTCAATTCTCATTAAAGCGTTGAAACTTGCACCTGAACCAATTTTTATTTTAACTGGGCTGCCTCCAGGCCTAGGTACAAATTAAGCCACATTAGCCAAAGCGATTAATGGGTTTCACCTGCCCTCTTGGTTGGGCATGGGCAATTTTTCTGAGGTACATTAGTACTGTTGGTACACCAATTTTTTTGGGCCTTCGCCTACAGTGTAATCCTAGTAATTTTTATGGGCTTCGCCTGCACTCATGGTACAGCAAGGTGTGTGGGGTTGGCCTACACTTTTGCTACATAAACATATTGCCAGTCTTACTGGGGCATGCACTGTGGGCCGAAGCACACCTGTATTGTATGTGACGTTAGCTCTGCTGAGCAGGGTACTGCAATGGGATACATTTATGTACCGCCGATGGGTTCCAGGGAGCCACCCATGCTGTGGGTCCACAGGGACTTCACATTAGGGATTTGTACCTGCCAGTGTCCATGTATTAAAAACCCCGGTCAGACTGGGGCATGCAGTGTGGGCCGAAGACCACCTGCATTTAATCGGACGTTACCTCAGCTGTGATGGGCAATGCAATGGGATATATTTATGTACTGCCGGTGGCTTCCTGGGACCCACCCATGCTGTCGGTCCACACGGAGTTGTAACTGCATGTGTCCACTTCTAAAGAACCCCAGTCTGACTGGGGCATGCAGTGTGGGCCGAAGCCCACCTGCATTAAACCTGACGTTACCTTAGCTGTGATGGGCAATGCAATGGGATATATTTATGTACCGCCGGTGGCTTCCTGGGACCCACCCATGCTGTCGGTCCACACGGAGTTGTAACTGCATGTGTCCACTGCTAAAGAACCCCAGTCTGACTGGGGCATGCAGTGTGGGCCGAAGCCCACCTGCATTAAACCTGACGTTACCTCAGCTGTGATGGGCAATGCAATGGGATATATTTATGTACCGCCGATGGGTTCCAGGGAGCCACCTATGCTGTGGGTTCACAGGGACTTCACATTAGGGATTTGTACCTGCCAGTGTCTATGTATTAAAAACCCCGGTCAGACTGGGGCATGCAGTGTGGGCCGAAGACCACCTGCATTTAATCGGACGTTACCTCAGCTGTGATGGCACTGCAATGGGATTTATTTATGTACCTTAGGTGGGTTCCAGGGAGCCACCCATGCTGTGGGTCCACAGGGTCTTCACAATAGGGAGTTGTACCTGTCTGTGTCTACTTATAAAAAACCCCAGTGTGACTGGGGCATGCAGTGTGGGCCGAAGCCCACCTGCATTAAACATGACATTACCTCAGCTGTGATGGGAAATGCAATGGGATATATTTATGTACCGCCGGTGGCTTCCTGGCACCCACCCATGCTGTCGGTCCACAGGGACTTCACAATAGGGAGTTGTACCTGCCTGTGTCTATGAATTAAAAACCCCGGTCAGGTTGGGGCATGCAGTATGGGCCGAAGCCCACCTGCATTTAATCTGACGTTAGCTCTGCTGTCCAGGGCACTGCAATGGGATACATTTATGTACAGCCGGTGGGTTCCAGGGAGCCACCCATGCTGTGGGTGCACACGGAATTTCCATTGCGGAGTTGTACCTGCCTGTGACTATTTATAAAAAACCCCGGTCAGACTGGGGCATGCAGACACCTTGACAGAATGAATAGTGTGTGGCACATGGGTTCCCCATTGCTATGCCCACGTGTGCAGCTCCTCATGGAGGTGGCACAGGATTGGATTTCTCTTTGCTTCTGTACAGCATTGTGGGCTATCGCCCCGCCCCTTTTAAAGAGGGTCACTGCCTGGCCGTGCCAACCCTCTGCAGTGTGTGCCTGCAGTTCCTCCTCATGGCAGACGCACTTATAAATAGACATGAGGGTGGTGTGGCTATGAGGCCAGCGTGTGGCTCACATTATTTCTCTCTTTTGCTGGTTCTTTCTGTTTCTGGATCTCCCGGTCTCTATCTTCCACTGTTGTTCAGTCGTCGCTGTGGGCGGTGTCACGATGTCGATGGGGTAAATTGTGGCGTATTTATTCACTAACAGAAGAATGGAAGTGCACAAAGTTATGATGGCAATCAGGCAGTTCACTTTCTACCTTAAAATGACTTGTTGCGAACGATCGTTAGCTAAACCCTCTCTACTTTGCACTTAATAGGAAATCACGTCAGTGCTGTAAAAACGTATCAATATTACTGTAAACAGATCAGTCCCGCTCAACAGAAATATGGACCACGTACTAGAATAAAGGATTACAATTCACTTTTGGTGATCAATACCCCACTCAGTCTTCTAGGAAAGCTGATTTCCCTTTTTACTCAATGCGATTTTCCTTTAAATAGCACAGTCCTTAAACTGTGTTCGAGCACCCGAAACTTGCATAAAGTCCAGCATCCATAAAGCTATTCCTGCCTCCTATGACTAACTTGCTAATTAACTGACCGACTCCCTTTCTGGTGTGCACACCTAGTAACTGGTCAAGGCCAAGCTCACTTACAATTCCATTGCACGGGAGTCACCGAAGCTACCGACTCAGACTTACATTGCTGACCTTGCATTAGCCTATCACAGTTCACTTGGATCTTTGTCACAATGCTGACATTTCCACTGGGATGTGGCTCTAGCACAGAATCTTGCTCTTGCAGCTCCCAACAGTCTCTGGTATTCAACCCTAAGCGGCTCCTGCTGCCTCTGCAGTCTCTCTAGACTATTGCACCCCTTCTGATAGCATTCTCAGCAGCACCTACACTTGTTATAACAGTGCCTGTATAATGAAAACAAAGATCTGGTACCATGTTAGCCAGTAGAGCAAAATGTGATTGTTCCCAGCAAGAGAAACCAAGTAATCTTGTGGATATGATACCTTTTAATGGCTAACAAAAATGCGCAATGTAATAGCGAGCTTGTGATCCTCTCGGGTTCTTCGGGTTCTTTAGCCTGATGAAGAACCCGAGAGGCTCGCTATTACATCATGTATTTTTGTTAGCCATTAAAAGGTATCATATCTACAAGATTGTGTGGTTTCTCTTGCAAGAAATTGTCCTTCTATTTGGGGAGCTTCAGACAGTCGATCAGCATCCTTTAAGCTTCGGTTCTTCAGATCAGCATGCAAATTTTGGCATACATAGTATTTTGGCAAATCTCATAGTCCATTGCCATAGCAACAGTTTAACCTTTTAGGGCAGCCCCCTACACTGTCTCTCTTAGTCTCTACCTTTATCTCTATCTCGCTCTCTCTCTCTTCCGTTTGCTCTTTGTCTTTCTCGCACTCTCCTCCTGTTGCATGTTTTCCTTGTTTTTCTTACTCTCTCTCTCTACCTCTAAGTCTCGGTCTCTCCCTCGATCTCTCTGTCTCTATGTCTCTCCCTCGATCTCTCTGGCTCTGTCTCTCACTATATGTCTCTCCCTCTATCTCTCTAGCTCCCCCTCTCAGGCTCTTTTACTTTTCCTCTCTTTCAATCCATAAGTTTTACCCTCTCTCTCGGTCTGTCTTGCTCTACTGGTCTCTGCTCCATCTCTCTCTTTAGCTTTCTGTTTTTGTCTTATACAGTGGTTCCTCGGGATGCGAATGCCTCAGCTTGCAAGTTTTTTGACTTGCAAGCAGGCTCTCTCCCGAATTTTCGCTCTGATTTATGAGCAAAAACGTGGGGTATAAGCCTGCTTGCAAGTAAAAAAACTTGCAAGCTGAGGCTCAGGGGGGGATTTATACTCACCTGTCACCGGCGTTTCATCCTCGTGATGGCTGTCGCTCCCTCCTCCACGCTGACACAGAGCATTGCTATCTGGATGAGCGGCTTAAATGTCCCACCTCCAGCAAGCTAATGCTCTGATTGGTTAACTCAGCGCCGCCTTTCATTGGCTGACGTGGGGCTGAGTTAACCAATCAGATCATTAGCTTGCTGGAGGCGGGACATTCAAGCCCTGCATCCAGAAAGCAATGCTCTGTCGGCATGGAGGAGGGAGCGACAACCTGCAGCAGCGCCGCAGATCACCGGGGAACGCTGGCAGTAGGTGAGTATCGATTTTTATTTCTTTACTTGCAGTTAGTTTCCCCATTGCAATGCACTGGAGCGCATTATTGGCGTTTCAATGCATTTCAATGGGGGAAAGTGCTTTGACATACGAGTTTTTTGGTTTACGAGCTCCGTCTTGGAACGGATTAAACTCGTATGACAGGGCACCACTGTATATGTGTGTGTGGTTTAGGTAGAAGCAGCTATCTGCAGTGTGCCTCTACTTGTAAGCTGCAGTAAATAGGTGGCGTTGCAGTCTCATCGGTGAACTCTCCGTCTCTTGTTACTAATGTGGCTGGATTTAGAAAGAGCAGCATAAATATTTTTAATGTGAAAGGTTTTAAATGCCATGCGTTTACCCATGCTTTATGGGTTTAACCTTCATTATATTATACTATAAATGTCTTTTATTAGTTTTCTTCTATGGATAGGAACAAAATTGCTATAAAACTGTTTAAGCAAGAAGAAGCTCGGAGTCCTCATTCCAACAGGAGAATAAGAGCAAAGAATGGTTCAGCTGGTTACATTAAATGAATAATCTGTAAAAGGTTTACTATAGTATATGAAGCGAAAAAGGCTTGTTAAAAATAAGTATAAATCACAGTAATATTCCTGTATGGCCGCCATCGCCTCTGCCATGCTGCGGCTTATGATGTGGAAAAAGCAAGAGACATCATTTGCCTTTTCTGTGTTGTAGTAATGAAGCTGCAGGAGCTAAAATGGGAAAATAAAAAGGTCGGCATTATACTCGCTCTACCCGGGCCTTATACACACCAGGGATGAAAACCCATCTGTGCTGCACTTGACATTTTGCCCTCCGGAAGCAGTCCCATATGTGATTCGTGTGGCCATTTTTTACTTCCAGATGTCATCCATCTTTCACAGCTGCAAAAAACCTGAAACCAGCGCCAATTCATTTTTTTTCACGGCATCTCTTAGCAATGGATCTGTGAAATACGGAAAGCGTCCGCGTACTGTGTATTTTTTAAAAATCCCCATTGACTTGGATGGGCAAATATTGTCCAGACCAGACTAGTGCATGATGCGCGATTTTTTTTTTTCTCACACAGAGGCCGGTTTCACTCATTCGAGGTGCGTGAAGAAAAAAAAATTTAAATCGCAGCATGTCCTATCTTTCGAAGTTTGGCTCTTTTTTAATCGCCCATGCTCCATATGAAGGCTTTGTTTAATCGCAATGCGATATTCATGCGATGCAATGCATTTTTAACATTGGAAAGTGCTATTGTCTTTTTTTTTTTTTGAGAAAATCACAAACGGCAGCGAGGTTTTTGCGAGATCTCATGAGCAAAATTGTGATATCGCGATTGCCTGTATGAAACTGACTGCGTGTCCATGAGAAAAACCGTCTGTGTAAATGAGCACATTGACTGCTATGGATGGAAGTACTGACAGTCTAGTCAAGTCCCAATATGGTGGTGTGCATTAGGCCTCAGAAATAATGTGGGCATGAAGTGCCGCCATCGTGGACAGCGGTGGGGTATGAAGGTGCCTGAATGCGCTCATTTTAAAACCAAAAGGTATAATATAGAGTTTATTATTTTTCACTTTTTAGGCCGTGGTGCCTCATTATTACAACCTAGAAAAGAATTCTACAGCACTTTGAGAAGTTTTCTGAAAGTCAACCCATAACATACTGTAGACGTGAAAGGAAGGGTGCTGGCCGGAGTGTATAGCTCACCCAGATGCTTAGCCGGGGTGAGATGAATGTTCAGCAAGCTCAGCTGCGTCCAATGAGCTGGTTACTGGGACATAAAGGACTGCAAGTCCAGGAAGACTAGGTCAGAGCTTGGGGTGAACATAAGTCCCCTGTGAACTTCTGATTTATTTGCTGACAAACTCTGCATGCTATTACTAGTTGAGCAAAATGTGATTGTACTCAGCAAGAGAAACCACGTAATCTTGTAGATATGATACCTTTTAATGGCTAACAAAAATACATGATGTAATAATAGCGAGCTTCCGAACCAACGCAGGGTTCTTCTTCAGGCTTATGGATTGGATCTGAAGAGGCATGGATATTTATACAAACTTATAACATACATACTTATGACAAGGCACAGATATGGATGTGATTGGTTCGCACTTAAAAGGAATTCTGCAACAGCAAACAAACTTTTTTTGTCTGGGCACTGATAGCCAGTGAAAGTTTTATGGTCCCTAAATTACTGTTGGGGGGGCGGGGGGGGGGGGTCAGCATGCTACAAGAGGTACTGAGACATTTTTAGCTAAACACTGATAAGGGAGTGAAAGTTTTATGGTCCCTGAATTACTGTTGATGGGGGTCTTATCTGTATAATAAATGTCTCACACTTCCCATTCACGCATAAATCCTCGGGAACCATTTACCTAGTATTCAGCGTGTCAAAGGTTGTTATCTGCTCCAACCCAACAGACAGAGAGAAACATTTGTACCATCTTAAAAGGACATTTATAAATCAGGGCTACCATCCCACCTCAATTGATGACCAAATCACCAGAGCCACCAGGATACCCAGGAATCAACTACTCCAATACAAGGAGAAGGAAAGAAACATACGTGTGCCTCTAGTAGTGACCTACAATCCGCAACTAGAGGCACTAGGGAAAACCGCAAAGAAACTCCATCATACCCTACACAAGGATGACCGTCTGAAAACCATATTCCCGGACCCTCCGCTTCTGTGTTACAGGCAACCTCCTAACTTGAGGAACTTTATAATCAGGAGTGCACGTCCCTCTGACACACAAAAAGGAACTTATCCCTGTAATGTAAGGAACTGTAAGACCTGCTCACATATACTGACTGCGGACATAATACGGATCCCCAACACACAGCAGGACTATAAGATCCCGGGGACATTCACATGTTCCACGTCCAATGTTGTGTACCTGATCATGTGCAGTAAATGTCCTGTTGGGGGTCTTTATGTTGGAGAAACAGGACAAAAACTGAAAGCCAGGATGAGATCTCATCGCCACACGATTGAACACAGAAAAAGAGAATTGCCTGTGGCCGAGCACTTCTCTAACCATGGACATGACATAGGAGATATGAGAGTTTTGATATTGAAGGGTGGTTTCAAGTCACAAAACCACAGAAGAATTTGGGAATATAAATTGATAACAACCTTTGACACGCTGAATACTGGGTTAAATGGTTCCCCAGGATTTATGCGTGAATGGGAAGTGTGAGACATTTATTATACCGATAAGACCCCCATCAACAGTAATTCAGGGACCATAAACTTTCACTCCCTTATCAGTGTTTAGCTAAAAATGTCAGTGTACCTCTTGTAGCATGCTGACCCCCCCCCCTCCCTCCAACAGTAATTTAGGGACCATAAAACTTTCACTCCGCTATCAGTGCCTAGACAAAAAAAGTTTGTTTGCTGTTGCAGAATTCCTTTTAAGTGCGAACCAATCACATCCATATCTGTGCCTTGTCATAAGTATGTATGTTATAAGTGTGTATAAATATCCATGCCACTTCAGATCCAATCCATAAGCCTGAAGAAGAACCCTGCGTTGGTTCGCAAGCTCGCTATTATTTCATCATGTATTTTTGTTAGCCATTAAAAGGTATCATATCTACAAGATTATGTGGTTTCTCCTGCTGAGTACAATCACATTTTGCTCTACTGGCTAACACGGTACCAGATCTTTGTTTTCATTATACCTAATGGAGGATACCAGAATGTACCATACAAAAATGGAACTGAAACATCTTCTGAAGAAGTTTGCACAACTGGACAGCGACATTTTCTTTCTAACCAGATGCAAGAAGGAACATCTAATTCCCAATGGACTCTGCCTAAAGAACCCAACTCTGCACACATACAATACTCGTTATGCACAACGTCTTTACTATAGGACTTCTGAGAGACTGCGGAATCACCTTATCCATGTCTTCTACAGCAACAAGAATAAGGCCCTTGTGGACATACAAACTTTAAGAAATACACTTACAGAGGACGTGAACCTGGAAATGCAACACTTTTATACAACACTACGATGCTGCCTTATTCAGAACAAGGAAAAGAAACTCTAGAGACTTCAACTCAAAGCAGGCCTGTACCCAAACACAGATCAGGAGCACACCAAGTCTGGCAGGAGGGAACAGAACCCCCAACGGGACACGGAGAAAGGTAAAGTCAGCTGTGTTATCAATCTGTCATCTCACAACCCCAGTAAGGTGGAGCTCAGTGTCCTCTCCAGGGGACTTTCATTCTGTCCCACTAAAACACTTGACAAAACAGAACTTTGTAGTGACATGGAGGAATATTTCAGAAGACTAAGACTGAAAGAATTCTTTCATGATAAAGAGGACACAGGACTTTCAAGCACACAAACACAGGAGAAACTTGGGGCCAAAAAGAAATCTGATTGGACGCCCCCTCCTGGCAGGAATACCACTTTGGACAAATACATAGACTCCTTTAGGCATGCGGTGCAATCCACTATACTGGACAAGCATGGAAGTGAAACATTTAATATCAATATGCAGGAAAGAAGGGCCATCCATGCACTTAAGAGCAACAAGGAAATCACGATTAAGCCTGCAGATAAAGGTGGTGCTATAGTCCTCATGAATACATCGGACTACAAAAAAGAAGCAAACAGACAGCTAACGGACACCAGATACTACACCAAACTGAATCAAGACCCGACTCAGAAATATGTGAGGAAATTGAGAAGGGTCATCAGAAGCCTGTCTGTGGGCTCCACAAAACTTCTGGACTTGATACCGGAGAACCCCAAGGTTGGAACATTCTACATGCTTCCAAAACTACACAAAGCTGGCAACCCGGGGACGCCGATTATCTCAGGTGTGGGAACCCTCACTGAAGGAATCTCAGGATGGGTGGAAGACATCCTCAAACCACTGGTGAGAAACACAACCAGCTACCTGCAAGACACCACGGACCTACTGAAAAAACTGTCAACCGTAGGTCCCCTCCCCAATGGCACCATCCTGGCCACTATGGATGTGGAATCCTTGTATTCCAACATCCCACACGAGGATGGACTGACTGCCTGCCAGGCGCACCTTGAGTCCAATGGGGTCGCCTCTGATGCAGTGTTACAACTTACAAGATTCATTCTCACACACAATTATTTCTCTTTTGGCAAAGAGATATTCCTGCAACTCACCAGGACTGCCATGGGCAGTAAAATGGCACCGCAATATGCCAACCTTTTTATGGCAAAACTGGAGAGTGACTTTCTGGCCTCCTGCCCCAGCGAACCATTGGCCTACTTCCGCTACATTGATGACATCATGATCATCTGGACCCACACCAAACAAGAATTAATAAAATTCCATGAAAGATTCAATGCATTCCACCCCACCATAAAACTGACATTAAGCTACTCGGATACAGAAATCAACTTTTTGGACACCACCATAAATATTTTAAACAACTCAATACAGACATCCCTGTACCGAAAACCGATTGATCGGCCTACATACCTCAGATGGGACAGTTTCCATCCTAAACACATCAAAAAGTCCATTGTCTACAGCCAGGCCATCAGGTATAACCGGATCTGCTCCAACCCAACAAACAGAGAGGAACATTTGTACCATCTTAAAAGGACATTTATAAATCAGGGCTACCATCCCACCTTAATTGATGATCCAATCACCAGAGCCACCAGGATACCCAGAAATCAACTACTCCAATACAAGGAGAAGGAAAGAAACAATCGTGTGCCTCTAGTAGTGACCTACAATCCGCAACTAGAGGTACTAAGGAAAACCGCAAGAAAACTCCACCATACCCTACACAAGGATGACCGTCTGAAAACCATATTCCCGGACCCTTCGCTTCTGTGTTACAGGCAACCTCCTAACTTGAGGAACTTTATAATCAGGAGTGCATTACCCTCTGACACACAAAAATGAACTTATCCCTGTAATGTAAGGAACTGTAAGACCTGCTCACATATACTGACTGTGGACATGATACGGATCCCCAACACACAGCAGGACTATAAGATCCCAGGGACATTCCCATCTTCCTCGTCCAATGTTGTGTACCTGATCATGTGCAGTAAATGTCCTGTTGGGGGTCTTTATGTTGGAGAAACAGGACAAAAACTGAAAGCCAGGATGAGATCTCATCGCCACACGATTGAACACAGAAAAAGAGAACTGCCTGTGGCCGAGCACTTCTCTAACCATGGACATGACATAGGAGATATGAGAGTTTTGATATTGAAGGGTGGTTTCAAGTCACAAAACCACAGAAGAATTTGGGAATATAAATTGATAACAACCTTTGACACGCTGAATACTGGGTTAAATTATTCCCTAGGATTTATGCGTGAATGGGAAGTGTGAGACATTTATTATACAGATAAGACCCCCATCAACAGTAATTCAGGGACCATAAACTTTCACTCCCTTATCAGTGTTTAGCTAAAAATGTCTGTGTACCTCTTGTAGCATGCTGACCTCCCCCCCCCTCCAACAGTAATTTAGGGACCATAAAACTTTCACTCCGCTATCAGTGCCTAGACAAAAAAAGTTTGTTTGCTGTTGCAGAATTCCTTTTAAGTGCGAACCAATCACATCCATATCTGTGCCTTGTCATAAGTATGTATGTTATAAGTGTGTATAAATATCCATGCCTCTTCAGATCCGATCCATAAGCCTGAAGAAGAACCCTGCGTTGGTTCGCAAGCTCGCTATTATTACATCATGTATTTTTGTTAGCCATTAAAAGGTATCATATCTACAAGATTACGTGGTTTCTCTTGCTGACTACAATCACATTTTGCTCTACTGGCTAAGCAGGGCTTCTATCTCCAAGCCGGTTACACATGCCACCAGGGTCCAGCAGCCATCTTAGCGAAGTCTGGTCCTCCCAGACACACACCTCTGCTGGGTGTTGAGGTGAGGGACATCTTCCTGTCCACCTCTGGCCTATTCAGCCACACACTCGGGCTAACAGCCTTGCAGCTCCACTGAGCTGTCTACCTGGCCCTCAGCCAGACGCTCTCCATCTTTCCTTGGTAGGAACTGGCTTTTTATCTTGTTCTTGCTCCACCCTTTGGTTAACCCTTGCAATAGAGGTCCTGTCTCTGGCCCTCTACAGGCGCTCCTTTGTACTGCACTACTACAACAGTTTGAACAACGCTGTCCTTGCCGATACCCCACCCCAACACAGACATTGCCACAATACTTTTTTGTCTTTAGCCATCATGCATACTGTAGAGTTGCATGCATCAAGCCTGTTCAGAGACACATGAAGCTCCTGCAGCTAAGCACCGCAGGGCTGTAGGCTGTCCGTCTGCCACCACATGGGGCGTCTATAAAGAATTGTGTACGAATAATATATCTACATTCAGGACCTGCTTTGGACAAAGTGTGGCCATGGCCAAATTAGAAATGAGCCTCAAATACTGAAATATATCATTAATCACACAGTCACATTTAAGACATTGAAATGGCAGCGTGGAGAGTGCGGCGGTATTGAACTTTAGGACTTGCAAAATAATTTACATTTCTAGTTAACAAATACGAGGATTACATATTACCCCCATACAGTGCTTATATACTATATTACCCCCATACAGTGATTACATATTACCCCCATACAGGGCTTATATACTATATTACCCCCATACAGTGATTACATATTAACCCCATACAATGATTACATATTACCACCATACAGTGATTATATATTACCATCATACAGTGATTACATATTCCCCCCCATACAGTGATTACATATTACCCCCTTACAGTGATTACATATTACCCCCATACAGTGATTACATATTACTCCCATACAGTGATTATATATTATGACCATACAGTGATTACATATTACCCCCATACAATGATTACATATTACCACCATACAGTGATTATATATTACCATCATACAGTGATTACATATTCCCCCCCATACAGTGATTACATATTACCCCCTTACAGTGATTACATATTACCCCCATACAGTGATTACATATTACCACCATACAGCGATTACATATTCCCCCCCATACAGTGATTACATATTATCTTCATACAGTGATTACATATTATCTTCATACAGTGATTACATATTACCCCCATACAGTGATTACATATTACCCACATACAGTGATTATATATTACCACCATACAGTGATTACATATTACCACCATACAGTGATTACATATTCCCCCCCATACAGTGATTACATATTATCTTCATACAGTGATTACATATTACCCCCATACAGTGATTATACATTACCCCCATACTGTGATTACATATTCCCCCCATACAGTGATTATATAGTATATTACCCCCATACAGTGATTATATAGTATATTACCTCCATACAGTGATTATATATTACCACCATACAGTGATTATATATTACCACCATACAGTGATTATATATTACCACCATGCAGTGATTACATATTACCACCATGCAGTGATTACATATTACCACCATGCAGTGATTACATATTACAACCATACAGTGATTACATATTACAACCATACAGTGATTACATATTACCCCCATACAGTGATTACATATTACTCCCATATTGTCATTATATATTACCACCATACAGTGATTACATATACCCCCCTATTCTGTGATTACATATTACCCCCATACAGTGAATATACAGTATATTACCTCTATACAGTGATTAAATATTACCCCCATACAGTGATTACATATTACCCCTATACAGTGATTACATATCCCCCCCATACAGTGATTATATAGTATATTACACCCATACAGTGATTACATATTACCACCATACAGTGATTACATATTACCCCCATACAGTGATTTTATATTACGACCATACAGTGATTACATATTACCCCCATACAATGATTACATATTACCTCCACTGTCTCAATAAAGGGATGGCAGCATCCAGGGCGTAATGCAAAACGATAATTTATTCCTCCAAAATCTTGCTACGTTTCGACCCTCTTGGAGTCTTTATCAAGCATAAGGGTAACATACATCAGACACCAACATATAACATAACTACAGTTGTACCACCACCAATCACCTTTACAGAGTCACATGTGTGTGCAATCATCATTACCCTATGGCTCAACCTCCTGGTCTGGTAACTTTCCATTAATATCAACGTGGGATCCGTCCTCCACGGCTGTCTCCATGTGGAGTGTATGATCTAATGATGTCCGGCGTTTTCTTTATCTGACTGCGCATGCGCGGGATGTATCAAGTCCTGCAAGCGCCCTTCTTCCGCCCTCCATGTATCGGGAAAAAATAAAAAGGAAAAAGAAAAATATCAACTATATTCTTAATGCTTAATAAAATTTATTTATTTAAGGAAGTCTTTATGTTTCATAACACACCCCATTCTCTTGGAGCGTAAAACATATCACAACATAAGGAGAGGAAAAGAAATTAAAGAAAAGGGGGGGGGGGGAATTTAAATTAAAGGGGACCTCCAAATCTGCTCTAAAATAATTCCAGATGAAAAAGGGGCATGTCTATCACTTCCACCAACATGATAATACGTTAGACAGTGGAATATATCTCTGCTGGGGTGTTTGGAGGCTCTGACCCCTATACCTATGGCAGGCAGCCTATGGACTTATTAGTCATTTTTAATAGGTTTAAAAATCCTGAGGAGTGCTGGAAGTTAATCGAAGCGAACTACATATTACCTCCATACAATGATTACATATTACCTCCATACAATGATTACATATTACCTCCATACAGTGATTATATATTACCTCCATACAGTGATTACATATTACCTCCATACAGTGATTACATATTACCTCCATACAGGTATTATATATTACGACCATACAGTGATTACATATTACTCCCATACAGTGATTATATATTATGACCATACAGTGATTACATATTACCCCCATACAATGATTACATATTACCTCCATACAGTGATTACATATTACCCCCATACAGGGATTATATATTACCCCCATACAATGATTACATATTACCACCATACAGTGATTACATATTATCTTCATACAATGATTATATATTACCTCCATACAGTGATTACATATTACCTCCATACAGTGATTACATATTACCTCAATACAGGTATTATATATTACGACCATACAGTGATTACATATTACTCCCATACAGTGATTATATATTATGACCATACAGTGATTACATATTACCCCCATACAATGATTACATATTACCTCCATACAGTGATTACATATTACCCCCATACAGGGATTATATATTACCCCCATACAATGATTACATATTACCCCCATACAGTGATTATATATTACTCCTATACAGGGATTACATATTACCACCATACAGTAATTACATATTACCCCCATACAGGTATTATATATTACGACCATACAGTGATTACATATTACCACCATACAATGATTACATATTACTCCCATACAGTGATTATATATTCCGACCATACAGTGATTACATATTACCCCCATACAGTGATTACATATTACCTCCATACAGTGATTACATATTACCCCCATACAGGGATTATATATTACCCCCATACAGTGATTACATATTACCCCCATACAATGATTACATATTACCTCCATACAGTGATTACATATTACCCCCATACAGGGATTATATATTACCCCCATACAATGATTACATATTACCCCCATACAGTGATTATATATTACTCCTATACAGGGATTACATATTACCACCATACAGTAATTACGTATTACCCCCATACAGGTATTATATATTACGACCATACAGTGATTACATATTACCACCATACAATGATTACATATTACCTCCAAACAGTGATTACATATTACCCCCATACAGGGATTATATATTACCCCCATACAATGATTACATATTACTCCCATACAGTGATTACATATTACCACCATACAGTGATTATATATTATGACCATAAAGTGATTACATATTACCCCCATACAATGATTACATATTACCTCCATACAGTGATTACATATTACCCCCATACAGGGATTATATATTACCCCCATACAATGATTACATATTACCCCCATACAGTGATTATATATTACTCCTATACAGGGATTACATATTACCACCATACAGTAATTACATATTACCCCCATACAGGTATTATATATTACGACCATACAGTGATTACATATTACCACCATACAATGATTACATATTACTCCCATACAGTGATTATATATTCCGACCATACAGTGATTACATATTACCCCCATACAATGATTACATATTACCTCCATACAGTGATTACATATTACCCCCATACAGGGATTATATATTACCCCCATACAATGATTACATATTACCCCCATACAGTGATTATATATTACTCCTATACAGGGATTACATATTACCACCATACAGTAATTACGTATTACCCCCATACAGGTATTATATATTACGACCATACAGTGATTACATATTACCACCATACAATGATTACATATTACCTCCAAACAGTGATTACATATTACCCCCATACAGGGATTATATATTACCCCCATACAATGATTACATATTACTCCCATACAGTGATTACATATTACCACCATACAATGATTACATATTACTCCCATACAGTGATTACATATTACCACCATACAATGATTACATATTACTCCCATACAGTGATTACATATTACCACCATACAATGATTACATATTACTCCCATACAGGGATTACATATTACCACCATACAGTAATTACATATTACCCCCATACAGGTATTATATATTACGACCATACAGTGATTACATATTACCACCATACAATGATTACATATTACTCCCATACAGTGATTATATATTCCGACCATACAGTGATTACATATTACCCCCATACAATGATTACATATTACCTCCATACAGTGATTACATATTACCCCCATACAGGGATTATATATTACCCCCATACAATGATTACATATTACCCCCATACAGTGATTATATATTACTCCTATACAGGGATTACATATTACCACCATACAGTAATTACGTATTACCCCCATACAGGTATTATATATTACGACCATACAGTGATTACATATTACCATCATACAATGATTACATATTACCTCCAAACAGTGATTACATATTACCCCCATACAGGGATTATATATTACCCCCATACAATGATTACATATTACTCCCATACAGTGATTACATATTACCACCATACAATGATTACATATTACTCCCATACAGTGATTATATATTCCGACCATACAGTGATTACATATTACCCCCATACAGTGATTACACATTACCCCCATACAGTGGTTATATATTATTCCTATACAGGGATTACATATTATTACCAGATTCGGGGGGGCGGCGGGGGAGAGCGGAAAGGAACGGGTGTTACAATTGGGCGACTTATCAAAGGTCCTACCAGCACGCTGTGTGTACATTGTTGGCTGCTGTGGATGATTAGGAACGTTTGACCTGCTAGCTCCAAGGCAGCCCACTGTGAATAGCCATAAAGCAGCAAGTCATGTAACTGCAGTGTATCAGCAGCCGCCGCCCAGGACAGAGGCTACAGTGTCTGCGGGGATTCCATTCCGCTGCGGCAAGAACCACTGAGCACCCTGCAGCACCCTGAATTGTGAAGAGGAGTCGGGACGCCACTTTTGACGCTGCCTGTCAGCGTGACAAATGAGGAGCTGCAGCGCCAAACGTCCGGTCAGAAAAGTGCAGGAGCTGGCTGGACTGCGCCGGGGACCATAATGCAGGAGTGGGGAGCTGTGTGCCGGGGAGCATACAGCAAGAGCGGGGAGGACAGCGGCGGGAAGTTTGCAAGAGCAGCTGGGAGCAGATGCCCAGGGTGCTAACAGCACAAGCAGAGAGCACAGCGCCGGGCAGTAAAGCGAAGTACATGACAGCACAGGGGTCGGGAAGCGACACCAGTAGCAGGGAGCACAGTGCTGGCAAAGAAAGTAAAGCAGGAGGCAGCTCTGCTAAGGGCCTGGGAGCCATGCCAGCAGTGTAATACTGGGCTGCCAGGACCTGCCGCGGGCGGGGGGGGGGAGCAGATACTATATAGAAGGGTGACATTTATTCGTCACCAGTTCTCTTACACACGACTTTTCCTCTCAATTTACAACACATATTCGATTGATATTTAATTCAGTCTGTCAGCCTCATCTAGGCTTCTGTATCTCCTGAAGATCCGCCATATTGGCAGTGAAACGCATAGAGCTAGAGGAGCAATGTAATTTAATTAGTTGGCAGAGTTAATATATAATCTGATTACATATTAACTCCATACAGTGATTACATATTACCCCCATATAGTGATTACATATTATCACTAGAGATGAGCGAGCGTACTCGTCCGAGCTTGATGCTCATTCGAGTATTAGGGTGTTCGAGATGCTTGTTACTCGAGACGAACACCACGCAGTGCTCGTCTCGATTAAACGAGCACTGACCATTGAATTCAATGAAGCTGGCAATACAGCCGGCTCCATTGAAAGCAATGGGCTGTCGGCGAGCGCGGGATGAATTTTCGGGAAGGGCTTAAAAATATAAGCCCTTACCTGAAAATCATCCTAAAATGTGTAAAAAAAAAATGTATACTCACCTTTCCGCTGCAGCCGGAGTTTAGGCGCGTCTGGCCGGCAGTTCTCCTGAACTGCTCTGAGTAGTATTCAGCAGCCGGGGATTTAAAATCCCCGCCTGCTGAATGAGTTGCCTCTGATTGGTCACAGCCTCACCAATCAGAGGCAGCTCTCACTCACACCCATTCATGAATTCAGGAATGGGTGAGTGAGTGCTGCCTCTGATTGGCTCAGCGCAGGGACCAATCAGGGGCAGCTCTCAGCTGTCATTCAGCTGAGAGCTGCCCCTGATTGGTCCGTGCGCTGAGTCATTCAGAGGCAGCACTAACCAATTCAATGGGCTAACATCGTTCTTCTCTGTTACAGCTGTGGCAGGGGAGAACGATGTTTATGCTGACAGTGCGGGGGGGGGGGGGTCTCACTCTTGCCACTATTGTGGCTTAATAGTGAGACCTTGGAGCCCGAAATGCAGCCCTGCATGTTGCTCCTCGCCTGCCCTATCCATTTCTGTGGTTTTTACATGACTTTGGTGATTTGCTAAGATTTTCACAAATGAAAACCTTAGCGGAGCACCTGTCATATACAAAAATGATCGAGTCGCCCATTGACTTCAATGGGGTTTGTTACTCGAAACGAACTCTTGAGCATCACTGAAAGTTTGACTCGGGGTAACGAGCAGCCGAGCATTTTGGTGCTCGCTCATCTCTACTTATCACCATACAGTGCTTACATATTACCCCCATACAGTGATTACATATTACCCCCATACAGTGATTACATATTACCCCCATACAGTGATTACATATTACCACCATACAAGTATTACATATTACCACCATACAGCTATTATATATTACTACCATACAGTGATTATATATTACCTCCATACAGTGATTACATATTACCCCCATACAGTGATTATATATTACCCCTATACAGTGTAAAGAAAAACATCAGCAGCATCAGCGGTGCTAATCCACAATACAGCCGGCTCCATTGAAAGCAATGGGCTGCCGGCGAGCGCGGGATGAATTTTGGGGAAGGGCTTAAAAATATAAACCCTTACCTGAAAATCATCCTAAAATGTGTAAAAAAATAAATAAAAATGTATACTCACCTTTCCGCTGCAGCAGGAGTTTAGCCGCGTCTGGCCGGCAGTTCTCCTGAACTGCTCTGAGTAGTATTCAGCAGCCGGAGATTTAAAATCCCCGCTTGCTGAATGAGCTGCCTCTGATTGGTCACAGCCTCACCAATCAGAGGCAGCTCTCACTCACACCCATTCAGGAATGGGTGAGTGAGTGCTGCCTCTGATTGGCTCAGCGCAGGGACCAATCAGGGGCAGCTCTCAGCTGTCATTCAGCTGAGAGCTGCCCCTGATTGGTCCCTGCGCTGAGTCATTCAGATGCAGCACTCACCCAATTCAATGGGCTAACATCGTTCTTCTCTGTTACAGCTGTGGCAGAGGAGAACGATGTTTATGCTCACAGTGCGGGGGGGTGGGGGGGGTCTCACTCTTGCCACTATTGTGGCTTAATAGTGAGACCTCAGAGCCCGAAATGCAGCCCTGCATGTTGCTCCTCGCCTGCCCTATCCATTTCTGTGTTTTTTACATGACTTTGGTGATTTGCTAAGATTTTCACAAATGAAAACCTTAGCGGAGCACCTGTCATATACAAAAATGCTTGAGTCGCCCAGTGACTTCAATGGGGTTCGTTACTCGGAACGAACTCTTGAGCATCACTGAAAGTTCGACTCGAGTAACGAGCACTCGAGCATGTTGGTGCTCGCTCATCTCTACATATTACCACTCTACAGTGATTACATATTAATCCAATACAGTGATTACATATTACTCTCATACAGTGTGTGATAAGTTTGAGCACAGATGTTGTGGTGCTTCAGGTTGGTACAGACAACCCAACATGGACAGTGATGTATAGTTATGATGTCTAACCAATTAATCTGAGTAATAAATGTATTTTTAACTAGTGCATCCTGGCTGCGCACTAAAGCTTCAAGAGAAAGCATTCAGAAGAGGCATGTGTCAAAATGTTAAGTAATCTTCTTTTAATGACATTGATTTTGTGGTATGTGAAATCTCCTAGATGTGAAGCGCTGTGTCAGTCAATCACTTCCACTTAGATTAAAGAATACAAATATAGTGAGTGACAAACAATAATGAATGCAAAGTTCCAGTAAGCAGCTCTGCAGTATTGGTATCTACAGTCTAGAATGATCAGTGTCTTGTGTTCCAGTCCATTACACACATATCATGTGCCTGCTACACGCATGCTGATATGTGTAGACCCATCCCCAGGGCTTCAGCAACTTTATCTCTTTTCATTCATATCATTGATTTGACAGTTTAATTTGGAGAGGAATAAGTTGTAAGAGAATGACTGCCTAGTACATCACAGTAAGGAGGGTTGGATGCAATGTGATGGATGACAATCTGTATGGATCACGTTAGAAATACTCATATTGTGTGACAGCCAGTGCATTGCGGCTGCATCCATTCATCAGATGCTACATTTGTTTACTGAGTCAACAGGCTTATCCAGGTGAACCTGGAAGACGCCATCAGCTGCTTCTGTTCTTTCAGTTTTGAAGCTGTCAAATTTGCAGACAGAATCCTGCAGACACTCAGATAATTTGTTAGTCTTGAGAACCCAACAAGCCCTTCATTCCTTCATGGCAGTGAGACGGCGGAAAACTTTTTAAAATCTTTTAAAATGAAACCATTCCAGCTTTTAGACCGGGCCTTTGGGTTTTTGAAGTTCTTGATTTTTTTTAAGAAGAGTACTTTTTCTTGAACAACATTTTCAGTCAAACCAACAAAGGCAGGCACTCGTTATTTCGTATCTCCTCGTAAGGCAGACACTAATATAACAAGGCAAAGGATAATGACAGTAGCAACAGACGTGGGAACGTGTGGTGGGAACGTGCTTCACTCTTGTTACTGCTAGTCGTAACACATTTTGCACAATTTTAGATTTGGCAGATGTTATACTTTTGTAATATCGTTAATAATGAAACTCCACCCAAGAGCCACTTAGGCCTGATTCCCACGGACGTATTTCTGCCACGGTTTACGCAGCGGAAATCTGCAGCGTTATCCTGCAACTATTAGGTTTTATTGAACCTAATAATTCAATGTTCACACTGCGGAAAGAAATCGTGGCATGTTGTAACTGCTGCAGAAAAATGCACGGCCGGCTTCCATTGTAGTCAATGGAAGCCGTTCGTCATACGATACTTCCGCTGTGATCACAGCGGAAGTATTGCGTGATTACATGTCACCGCTAGCCGCTTCACGCGCTCGCTGGATGGGACTGACGCGGCAAATCCAGAGAGGTGAGTATGGGGTCTTTGTGGGGCACCGTGTCGACCTCTGCTGCGATATTCCTCTGGCAGAGTCCACCATGGCTGTGGGCAGGAGGCCTTAGATGTAATGTCAAAAAATTGTATTATTAGATGAAATTAAAATTTTTCAACCCCCATTTGCAAATCAGGTTTATTTGTCAAATTTACAAACTTTTAACTGTTGGCAAAAACAAACGAACAATCAAACAAGAACAATTTAAATAACTCCAAACAAGAAATATAACAAGTGGCTTTTCCAAATTCATCACAAAATCCCATTTTTTCTGACTCCTGCATTCTCAGGATTATCCCTCTCCATAATGGGGTTTTTAGTACTTGGTAGAGCAGCTTCTGTCCTTCTGAGTGGCTACAGACAGACAGCAGCTTCTGGCAGCGGTCCTGAGGAGTCTTCCTCATGGACAACGGCCTCCAGGTTTGCGCTGCAGCCACCACCTTCATATCCCAGCAAAGATTTTCTATAGGCTTCAAGTCAGGTGACTGTGACAACCACTCCAAAATCTTCCAGGACTACTTCTGAAACCAAGCCTTGGTAGACTTTGAGGTCTGCTTGTACTCCTTGTCCTGTTGAAAGATCTGGTGATCCCAAGCTTCAGCTTCCTCACAGAAGGCATGATGCTTTCTTCTAGGATTTCCTCCTACTTGATGGAATCCATCTTGCCCAGATACATTAACAGAACTAAGCGAATGTGTGCAGTGGGACTGATGGGCTGACAGTGGGGCCTCAAAACATCAGAGCCAGGAGGAGGATGATTTATGTAGCTCGGCAATGCATTGTCACACAGGAAGATCCCATTCACCTGCTGCCCCCTCCCTACAAGCTGGTGGCCAGTGCCCAGTGTGCCCGCCTGGGTCACACATAGACAAGGCTGACCATGATTCAGTTGTTAATATTGCAATAAAATATAATAACATAATACATTGGGACATTCATTAGCAGTAGTACAGCAGTTTCTTTCAGCCTCTGTATTAGTTTCTCATCCATCACAGTATCATTTGTGCTTTGTTTTAGGTGGACACGTTCCATGATTAGGCAGCTTATGGATTAATTTAGGAAAACAGCTGAAAATGTATTCCTGATTCTGATGTAGTTTGTGTTGCTATCTTTATCCTTGAGCATCATTTCCCATAGGATAGACTTGTAACCTATAACAGCAATGTTCTGCACGCTGACCAGTTGGTGATAGATTGGCCAGTGGTGCATTGATTCAACTGCCGATCCATGTGCTTAAACCAATAAAGTCATGCTTATAGTTTTCACTGCTTAGTGTCCGCATGCCTTCCTCCTACAAGTCATACATAGTTTGCATTTAACACATTTAAGACGGAAGGGAATTTTCTGTCACTAAAGGTGCCA
Organism: Eleutherodactylus coqui; assembly: GCF_035609145.1. NCBI lineage: Eukaryota > Metazoa > Chordata > Amphibia > Anura > Eleutherodactylidae > Eleutherodactylus > Eleutherodactylus coqui. Next base: position 193,082,959 of record NC_089844.1, read on the forward strand.
CTGGGGATAAGATGCAAGACGGGATCTGCCTGAAGCAAGTGAGAGAGACATTACAAAGCATTCTTATGCAGTGGGGAAGTTTGTCAAGTGAAGTATGAGATTCAGTCAACTAGAAACAATAGAAAGGTATATTACTCCGAAAATGTTCCCTGTCATCAGAGGTTTGTAGCTTCTCAGCGGTGAACATTGATGAGGCTTGCTTGGTTGAACATCACATAATGGATTAGGCAGAGAATAAAGTATATGGATTAATGTATATAAACCCTGAGAAAACTATTAATAATTTACAGCGGGCGACCCGCCTGCTCCTTGGCTTCCTTCTACGCAGAGACACAGTATGCCGAAACGGCCTTAACTATTTGGGATTTGTTTTTTTTTTCTCTTAACACAAATACTAATCAGGGGTATTAAAAAGATATTTACATATTTTCAGCAAAAGCAAATAATTCATATTTAATGTTATGTAATGTAGTTTACAGTATTTAGGACAACATTTAACTGCATCACAAGGGAGAAAGAAGCATTTATTGCTTAGATTTGTGGCAGATCAAGTTATATGTCTATTATTAAAGGGGTTGTCTCGCGGCAGCAAGTGGGTCTATACACTTCTGTATGGCCATATTAATGCACTTTGTAATATACATCGTGCATTAAATATGAGCCATACAGAAGTTATTCACTTACCTGCTCCGTTGCTAGCGTCCCCGTCGCCATGGTTCCGTCTAATTTCGGTGTCTTCTTGCCTTTTTAGACGCGCTTGCGCAGATCCGTCTTCTCCCTTCTTCTCCCTTCGGCTCCGCTCGGCAGCATCGGCATTTTGGCTCCGCCCCCTTGTACGCATCATCGCGTAGCTCCGCCCCCGTCGTGTGCCGATTCTAGCCAATCAGGAGGCTGGAACCGGCACACATCATGGGGCGGAGCTACGCGATGATGCTACAAAGGGGCGGAGCCAAAATGCCGATGCTGCCGAGCGGAGCCGAAGGGAGAAGAAGGGAGAAGACGGATCTGCGCAAGCGCGTCTAAAAAGGCAAGAAGACACCGAAATTAGACGGAACCATGGAGACGGGGACGCTAGCAACGGAGCAGGTAAGTGAATAACTTCTGTATGGCTCATATTTAATGCACGATGTATATTACAAAGTGCATTAATATGGCCATACAGAAGTGTATAACCCCACTTGCTGCCGCGAGACCACCCCTTTAAAGCAACCCTCCAGTATTGGGACAAAGTGCTGTCTTTGGACTGAAGGCGGGAGGATATAGTAGCTGATGCCATTCTTCTCTGTTGATGTCCCTCCAACACACCACTTCAGGATTCTGTGCTCAGCCGTCCGAAATTGTCATCTCTCTCTCTCTTATATATATCTCTCTCTCATATCTCTCTCTCTCCCATATTTCTCACTCTCTCATATCTCTCTCTCATAGATCTCTCTCATAGATCTCTCTCATAGATCTCTCTCACTCTCTCTTTCATATCTCTCTTTCATATATCTCTCTCTTTCATATCTCTCTCTCATATCTCTCTCATATCTCTCTCTCTTATATATTTCTCTCTCTCTCATATCTCTCTCTCTCTCATATCTCTCTCTCATATCTCTCTCTCATCTCTCTCTCTCATCTCTCTCTCTCATATCTCTCTCTCATATCTCTCTCTCTCTCTCATACATCTCTCTCTCATATCGCTCTCTCTCTCACTCTCTCTCATATCTCTCTCATATCTCTCTCTCTCTTATATCTCTCTGTCTCATATCTCTCTCTTATATCTCACTGTCTCATATCTCTCTCATATCTCTCTCATATCCCTCTCTCTTTCATATCTCTCTCTCTCATATCTCTCTCTCATATCTCTCACTCTCTCATATTTCTCTCTCATATCTCTCACGCTCTCATCTCTCTCTCATATCTCTCTCTCATCTCTCTCTCATATCTCTCTCACTCTCTCTCTCATATCTCTCTCTTATATATCTCTCTCTCATGTCTCTCTCATCTTTCTCTTTCTCATATCTCTCTCTCATATCTCTCTGTCTCTCTCATATCTCTCTCATCTCTCTCTCTCTCATATCTCTCTCTCTCATATCTCTCTCTCATCTTTCTCTCTCTCTCATCTCTCTCTCTCTCATATCTTTCTCTCTCATCTCTCTCTCTCATATCTTTCTCTCTCATCTCTCTCTCTCATATCTCTCTCTCTCTCTTATATCTCTGCCCCTCCCCAAGGGTGGAACGGTGAAGGGCTATATAAAGCACCAACGCTGTGATTGTCATTATTGCCTCTGGCTCACCATCAGAGCCACAGGCGCTGCACCTTTCTTTATCATTTATTTTATTTATCATTTGATCTATCTCTATCGACTTTAATGCTTGAGTCAGTAAATAGGCGTTAGAACTACTAATGCGCTCACTTTAGATAGAAACGCTGTGGGCACCTCAGTGATTGAACTATCTAAAGGACTAATAGTCAGACTATTGGTCTAGACTAGCCTCTTCTCTCACTACTGTTGATACTGCATATGCTCCTAATACTCCCATCTGGGACTATTGGATACTATGCTTCTTTGGCAGACAGTTTATCTTTGAGAGAGTCAGCTAATCTCTCGATCTGTCTGTAAAATTATTAACAGCCAGCGTTTCTATATGTAGACCAAACTAATTCCCTTGATCTGCTAGGAGCTCCATTTATGGGCAGTGTATTAGAGCTAGCAATCATCTCTATACACAAGTCAAATTGACATATACTACTAAGGAATCTGCCTATGGTTCTTAGAATCAGATACTCCTATTACCTGTTCAGAGCACTATCACTAACTAACTAATTGTTCTGAGAACTGGTTAACTCTTTCATGTGTAGTTGATCTATCGTCTCTGCATAACCGTCAAGATATCAGACAGATAGCTGATTGCCTTACTAAAGCTACAATCACTTTAATGGTTGCTCCTAAGATAAGGAAGGTGGTCTAAACAATAATTAATCAAGCGCATAATATTTGGAATATTACGACCTATATGATATATCTACTTACCTCTAGCAGTCGATAATTATTCCTTCACCATCATCAAGTGGTCTTTATTAGAGATGAGCGAGCACCAAAATGCTCGGGTGCTCGTTACTCGGGACGAAATTTTCGCGATGCTCGAGGGTTCGTTTCGAGTAACGAACCCCATTGAAGTCAATGGGCGACCAGAGCATTTTTGTATTTCGCCGATGCTCGCTAAGGTTTTCATGTGTGAAAATCTGGGCAATTCAAGAAAGTGATGGGAACGACACAGCAACGGATAGGGCAGGTGAGGGACTACATGTTGGGCTGCATCTCAAGTTCCCAGGTCCCACTATTAAGCCACAATACCGGCAAGAGTGGCCCCCCCCCCCCCCCCAACAACTTTTACTTCTGAAAAGCCCTCATTAGCAATGCATACCTTAGCTAAGCACCACACTACCTCCAACAAAGCACAATCACTGCCTGCATGACACTCCGCTGCCACTTCTCCTGGGTTACATGCTGACCAACCACCCCCCCCACGACCCAGTGTCCACAGCGCACACCAAACTGTCCCTGCCCAGCCTTCAGCTGCCCTCATGCCACGCCACACTCATGTCTATTTATAAGTGCGTCTGCCAGAGGAAAAGCAGGCACACACTGCAGAGGGTTGGCACGGCTAGGCAGCGACCCTCTTTAAAAGGGGAGGGGCGATAGCCCACAATGCTGTACAGAAGCAATGAGAAATATAATCCTGTGCCACCGCCATCAGGAGCTGCACACGTGGGCATAGCAATGGGGAACCTATGTGCCACACACTATTCATTCTGTCAAGGTGTCTGCATGCCCCAGTCAGACCGCGGTTTTTAATTCATAGACACAGGCAGGTACAACTCCCTATTGTGAAGTCCCTGTGGACCGACAGCATGGGTGGCTCCCTGGAACCCACCGGCGGTACATAAAAATATCCCATTGCATTGCCCAACACAGCTGAGGTAGTAATGTCGTGCTTAATGCAGGTGGGCTTCGGCCCACACTGCATGCCCCAGTCTGACTGGGGTTCTTTAGATGTGGAAACAGATGCATTTATAATTCTCTGTGGACCCACAGCATGGGTGGGTGCCAGGAAGCCACCGGCGGTACATAAATATATCCCATTGCATTGCCCAACACAGCGGATGTAACGTCAGCTGTAATGCAGGTGGGCTAAAAATTCATTTGATTACACTGTAGGCGAGGGCCCACAAAAATTGCTGTATCAAGAGTACTAATGTACATCCAAAAAATTGGCCATGGCCAACCAAGAGGGCAGGTGAAACCCATTAATCGCTTTGGTTAATGTGGCTTAAGTGGTAACTAGGCCTGGAGGCAGCCCAGTTTAACGAAAAATTGGTTCAAGTTAAAGTTTCAACGCTTTTAAGAGCATTGAAACGTATAAAAATTGTTTAGAAAAATTAGATGAGTGAGCCTTGTGGCCCTAAGAAAAATTGCCCGTTCGGCGTGATTACGTGAGGTTTCAGGAGGAGGAGCAGGAGGAGGAGGAGGAATATTATACACAGATTGATGAAGCAGAAATGTCCCCGTTTTGGATGGTGAGAGAGAACGATGCTTCCATTTGCGGGTGCAGCCTACGTATTGCTTAGGTATCGCTGCTGTCCGCTGGTGGAGAAGAGAAGTCTGGGGAAATCCAGGCTTTGTTCATCTTGATGAGTGTAAGCCTGTCGGCACTGTCGGTTGACAGGTGGGTACGCTTATCCGTCATGATTCCCCCAGCCACACTAAACACACTCTCTGACAAGACGCTAGCCGCAGGACAAGCAAGCACCTCCAGGGCATACAGCGCGAGTTCAGGCCACGTGTCCAGCTTCGACACCCAGTAGTTGTAGGTGGCAGAGGCGTCACGGAGGACGGTCGAGCGATCGGCTACGTACTCCCTCACCATCCTTTTACAGTGCTCCCGCCGACTCAGCCTTGACTGGGGAGCGGTGACACAGTCTTGCTGGGGAGCCGTGACACAGTCTTGCTGGGGAGCCATAAAGCTGGCAAAGGCCTTGGAGAATGTTCCCCTTCCTGCGCTGTACATGCTGCCTGATCTCTGCGCCTCCCCTGCTACCTGGCCCTCGGAACTGCGCCTTCTGCCACTAGCGCTGTCGGATGGGAAGTTTACCATCAGTTTGTCCACCAGCGCCCTGTGGTATAGCATCATTCTCGAACCCCTTTCCTCTTCGGGAATGAGAGTGCAAAGGCTCTCCTTATACCGTGGATCGAGCAGTGTGTACACCCAGTAATCCGTAGTGGCCAGAATGCGTGTAACGCGAGGGTCACGAGAAAGGCATCCTAACATGAAGTCAGCCATGTGTGCCAGGGTACCTGTACGCAACACATGGCTGTCTTCACTAGGAAGATCACTTTCAGGATCCTCCTCCTCCTCTTCCTCAGGCCATACACGCTGAAAGGATGACAGGCAAGCAGCATGGGTACCGTCAGCAGTGGGCCAAGCTGTCTCTTCCCCCTCCTCCTCATGCTCCTCCTCCTCCTCCTGAACGCGCTGAGATATAGACAGGAGGGTGCTCTGACTATCCAGCGACATACTGTCTTCCCCCGGCTCTGTTTCCGAGCGCAAAGCGTCTGCCTTTATGCTTTGCAGGGAACTTCTCAAGATGCATAGCAGAGGAATGGTGACGCTAATGATTGCAGCATCGCCGCTCACCACCTGGGTAGACTCCTCAAATTTTCCAAGGACCTGGCAGATGGCTGCCAACCAGGCCCACTCTTCTGTAAATAATTGAGGAGGCTGACTCCCACTGCGCCGCGCAAGTTGGAGTTGGTATTTCACTATAGCTCTACGCTGATCATAGAGTCTGGCCAACATGCGGAGCGTAGAATTCCACTGTGTGCCCACGTCGCACAGCAGTCGGTGCACTGGCAGATTAAACCGATGTTGCAGGGTCCTCATGGTGGCAGCGTGCGTGTGTGATTTGCGGAAATGTGCGCAGATCCGGCGCACCTTTCCGAGCAGGTATGACAAGTGGGGGTAGCTTTTCAGAAAGCGCTGAACCACCAAATTAAACACATGGGCCAGGCATGGCACGTGCGTGAGGCTGCCGAGCCGCCACCAGCTTACGGCCGTTGTCACACACAACCATGCCCGGTTGGAGGCTCAGCGGCGCAAGGCAGCGGTCGGTCTGCTCTGTCAGACCCTGCAGCAGTTCATGGGCCGTGTGCCTCTTCTCTCCTAAGCTGAGTAGTTTCAGCACGGCCTGCTGACGCTTGCCCACCGCTGTGCTGCCACGCCGCGTGACACCGACTGCTGGCGACGTGCTGCTGCTGACACATCTTGATTGCGAGACAGAGGTTGCGTAGGAGGAGGAGGAGGGTGGTTTAGTGGAGGAAGCATACACCCCCGCAGATACCACCACCGAGCTGGGGCACGCAATTCGGGGGGTGGGTAGGCCGTGAGCGGTCCCAGGCTCTGACTCGGTCCCAGCCTCCACTAAATTCACCCAATGTCCCGTCAGGGAGATATAGTGGCCCTGCCCGCCTGTGCTTGTCCACGTGTCTGTTGTTAAGTGGAACTTGGCAGTAACCGCGTTGGTGAGGGCGCGTACAATGTTGCGGGAGACGTGGTCGTGCAGGCCTGGGACGGCACATCGGGAAAAGTAGTGGCGACTGGGAACTGAGTAGCGCGGGGCCGCCGCCGCCATCATGCTTTTGAAAGCCTCCGTTTCCACAAGCCTATACGGCAGCATCTCTAGGCTGATCAATTTTGCAATGTGCATGTTTAACGCTTGAGCGTGCGGGTGCGTGGCGTCGTACTTGCGTTTGCGCTCAAACTGTGGCGCTAGCGACGTCTGGACGCTACGCTGAGAGACATTGCTGGATGGGGCCGAGGACAGCGGAGGTGAGGGTGTGGGTGCAGGCCAGGAGACAGTAGTGCCTGTGTCCTCAGAGGGGGGTTGGATCTCAGTGGCAGGTTGGGGCACAGGGGGAGAGGCAGTGGTGCAAACCGGAGGCGGTGAACGGGCATCGTCCCACCTTGTGGGGTGCTTGGCCATCATATGCCTGCGCATGCTGTTGGTGGTGCCTCCCCAGCTGATCTTGGCGCGACAAAGGTTGCACACCACTGTTCGTCGGTCGTCAGGCGTCTCTGTGAAAAACTGCCACACCGTAGAGCACCTTGCCCTTTGCAGGGTGGCATGGCGCGAGGAGGCGCTTTGGGAAACAGTTGGTGGATTATTCGGTCTGGCCATGCCTCTACCCCTGGCCACCGCACTGGCTCGGCCTGTGCCCACACCCTGACTTGGGCCTCCGCGTCCTCGCCCGCGTCCACGTCCTATAGGCCTACCCCTACCCCTCAGCATGGTGTATTACCAGTGATTTGATTTCCCAGGCAGGAAAAAAATTGGCGCACGCCTGCAGCCAAAATATAATTTTTTCCCTTGTTTTTCAAAGGACAAGCCACACTGCGTGTATTCAATGAATACTACTAAGTTTAATAACTGTGTTGTGGCCCTGCAAATGTGTCAGAGAACTGCAGTGATGCAAAGTTATTCGCTACAGCAGATCAGGGATTTCCCATGCAGGAAAAAAATTGGCGCAAGCCTGCAGTAAAACGTAGCTGGCTGCGTCTGATTTTTTTTAACGTTCTGCACGCAGCACACACGTACCCAGAGCCCTGAGGACTGTCAGAGGCAGGCGAAATAGAATTTTTTCCCTTGTTTTTCAAAGGAAAAGCCACACTGCGTCTATTCAATGAATAATGTATGTCTTCTGGCCCTGCCTACACAATTCTATCCCTGTAGTATTAATGCCGGGTGCAATGGTCTGCACAGCCGGTTTTGAGAAAAAAAAAAAAAAATGCAACACTGCTAACAGCAGCCTGGACAGTACTGCACACGGATAGATGTGGCCCTAGAAAGGACCGTCGGGGTTCTTGAAGCCTACACTCACTGCTAACACTCTCCCTGCCTAACCACCACTTCTGTCCCTATTGCAGGGCGCAATGCTCTGCAGATCCAATTTTGAAAAAAAAATAAAAAATACAGTGCTAACACAGTACTGCACACTATTAGATGTGACCCTGAGAAGGACCGTTGGGGTTCTTGAAGCCTACACTAACTCCTAACGCTCTCCCTACAGCAGCTCCAGCACGATACCACTGTCCCTCAGCTAACTCACAAGGCATCTGAGCCGAGCCGCGGGAGGGGACGATTTTTATACTCGGGTGACATCAGATCTCCCCAGCCACTCACAGCAGGGGGGTGGTATAGGGCTTGAACGTCACAGGGGGAAGTTGTAATGCCTTCCCTGTCTTTCAATTGGCCAGAAAAGCGCGCTAATGTCTCAGAGAGGAAACTGAAAGTAACCAGAACATCGCGTGGTACTCGTTACGAGTAACGAGCATCCCGAACACCCTAATATTCGCACGAATATCAAGCTCGGACGAGTACGTTCGCTCATCTCTAGTCTTTATCTATCACACAGTCTATATAAGACTGTGTATATTGACACAAATAGTCTGTCTTGTATACTCTTTTTGCTCCTGATGAACCACTAATCAGTGGGGAAACGCGTTGAGCGTATGAATCTATTTGTATCTCTGACTTTTGGAATTATAGTCTTTGGATACTAATGGCTATATATTCTTAATATCACTGGGACTTAACCATTTCTCACTTTTTGAGGTGTCCCTCTGTATATTAGTCAACTATATACCAACTGACCTATTAGTGATTACATGTACTGCTCACAATTATCAAAGGCTACCCAGTCATACTCTACTGTCTGGACGCCGAGTAGTCTCATGACCAAAAATTAGAGACTCGTTCTATGGAAGGGATATTGTAGTATCCTTTGGTCTTTATGTTGTGTGTGCACAAATTAGCCCGTATATGTTTTTAAAGGATCTTAATAAAGAAGTATTATTTTAGTCTATATCTGTGAAGGGCTCTCTTATATCTCTCTCTCTCATCTCTCTCTCTCTCTCATATCTCTCTCTCATATCTCTCTCTCATATCTCTCTCTCATCTCTCTCTCTCATCTCTCTCTCTCATCTCTCTCTCTCATATCTCTCTCTCTCTCTCATCTCTCTCATCTCTCTCTCACCTCTCTCTCTCATATATATCTCTCTCTCATATCGCTCTCTCTCTCATATCTCTCACTCTCATATCTATCTCTCTCTCATCTCTCTCTCATATCTCTCTCTCTCACATCTCTCTCTCATATCTCTCTCTCATATCTCTCTCTGTCTCTCTCATATCTCTCTCTCATATCTCTCTCTCATATCTCTCTCATATCTCTCTCTCATATCTCTCTCAAATCTCTCTCTCTCATATCTCTCTCTCATATCTCTCTCATATCTCTCTCTCTCATCTCTCTCTCATATCTCTCTCTCTCATCTCTCTCTCATATCTCTCTCTCATATCTCTCTCTCTCATCTCTCACTCTCATATCTCTCTCACATCTCTCTCTCATATCTCTCTCATATCTCTCTCATCGCGTTGAGCGTATGAATCTATTTGTATCTCTGACTTTTGGAATTATAGTCTTTGGATACTAATGGCTATATATTCTTAATATCACTGGGACTTAACCATTTCTCACTCTTTGAGGTGTCCCTCTGTATATTAGTCAACTATATACCAACTGACCTATTAGTGATTACATGTACTACTCACAATTATCAAAGGCTACCCAGTCATACTCTACTGTCTGGACGCCGAGTAGTCTCATGACCAAAAATTAGAGACTCGTTCTATGGAAGGGATATTGTAGTATGCTTTGGTCTTTATGTTGTGTGTGCACAAATTAGCCCGTATATGTTTTTAAAGGATCTTAATAAAGAAGTATTATTTTAGTCTATATCTGTGAAGGGCTCTCTTATATCTCTCTCTCTCATCTCTCTCTCTCTCTCATATCTCTCTCTTATATCTCTCTCTCATATCTCTCTCTCATATCTCTCTCTCATATATCTCTCTCTTTCATCTCTCTCTCACCTCTCTCTCTCATATATATCTCTCTCATATCGCTCTCTCTCTCATATCTCTCACTCTCATATCTATCTCTCTCTCATATCTCTCTCTCATATCTCTCTCTCATATCTCTCTCTCTCTCTGTCTCTCTCATATCTCTCTCTCATATCTCTCTCTCATATCTCTCTCTCATATCTCTCTCTCATATCTCTCTCTCATATCTCTCTCTCATCTCTCTCTCATCTCTCTCTCATCTCTCTCTCATCTCTCTCTCTCACATCTCTCTCTCATATCTCTCTCTCTGTCTCTCTCATCTCTCTCTCTCACATCTCTCTCTCATATCTCTCTCTCTGTCTCTCTCATATCTCTCTCATATCTCTCTCTCATATCTCTCTCTCAAATCTCTCTCTCTCAAATATCTCTCTTCCTCTCATATCTCTCTCTCTGTCTCTCTCATATCTCTGTCTCTCTCATATCTCTCTCATATCTCTCTCTCATATCTCTCTCATATCTTTCTCTCTCTCATATCGCTCTCTCATCTTTCTTTCTCTCTCATCTCTCTCTTATATCTCTCTCTCATATCTCTCTCTCATATCTCTCTCTCATCTCTCTCTCATCTCTCTCTCTCTCATCTCTCTCTCTCATATCTCTCTCTCATATCTCTCTCTCATATCTCTCTCTCATCTCTCTCTCTTTCATATCTCTCTCTCTCATCTTTCTCTCTCTCATCCTTCTCTCTTTCTCTCTCTCTTATCTCTCTCTTTCTCTCTCTTTTTCTCTCATCTCTCTCATATCTTTCTCTCTTATATCTCTCTCTCTCATATCTCTCTCACAACTCTCTCTATCTCTCTTTTTCTCTCATCTCTCTCATATCTTCCTCTCTTATATCTCTCTCTCTCATATCTCTCTCTCATATCTCTCTCACAACTCTCTCTATCTCTCTCTCACATCTCTCTCTCACATCTCTCTCTCACATCTCTCTCTCTCATATCTCTCTCTCATATCTCTCTCTCATCTTTCTCTCTCTCATCTCTCTCTCTCTCATATCTCTCTCTCATATCTGTCTCTCATATCTGTTTCTCTCTCATATCTGTGTTTTCGTATACAGACTTGATGAAAAAAGGAAATGCCCGCGCTCTTTGGGACCTAAACACCAGGGTCGGGCTACAGACACCACTTGCTTCAAACTTTTATTCTTAATATCCTCTGTGCAACGCGTTTCGTCATCCACACAACGACTTTCTCAAGCACACTAGTTACAATATTACATATACACTCTATATATAGTTAACTCACTTTTTGGCGGCAGCATCCCATTCGTTGCGCTGGTTTCGGGTGTCGGCGTCCCACGCGTCTGTCAGATGCGAGGCGCCATGTCAGGAAAGAGTAACGGCATAGTACTTCCGGGTATGGTGACGTATGCCGGGTCTGGGTGGAGCTACATGCCCAGAGCGTTCTATCTCCGTGTTCATAGGTTCCTGAGCTGTCAATCACTCTATCAGCGGTGTTTACGCTATTTGCGTTAGCTACGTTAGAATACTGTGTAAACACCGCGTGTCTCTCCTAGTTAGTCCTATCACATATCGTGTTGTGTATAAGCTGTATCCTTGACGACCGGGGAGAATGTCTCGGGCCGTTTGTTTTGGAGCGCTTTCAGCGGTCCTCATTTGTGTTGAGAGGACAAATAGAAAATTTCTATATACTATTTAGATTACCTTTATCTATCTGGAGTTTTGAACAGAAATTATTCTATTGATGTACCTCTCTGCATAATGTAAATTTATTATTTAGTAGTATTTAAATATACCCATTGGTTTGCTTCACAAAAAAGTGAATATTTATATAAAGAATAATAATAATAATGATTTACCCTAAACGTCCCATAATTGGGGCATGTTAATCTATTATGAAAAAAGGGGGGGGGGGGGGGGAGGAATACGTCACCATACCCGGAAGTACTATGCCGTTACTCTTTCCTGACATGGCATACGTCACCATACCCGGAAGTACTATGCCGTTACTCTTTCCTGACATGGCGCCTCGCATCTGACAGACACGTGGGACGCCAACACCCGAAGCCAGCGCAACGAATGGGATGCTGCCGCCAAAAAGTGAGTTAACTATATATAGAGTGTATATGTAATATTGTAACTAGTGTGCTTGAGAAAGTCGTTGTGTGGACGACGAAACGCGTTGCACAGAGGATATTAAGAATAAAAGTTTGAAGCAAGTGGTGTCTCTAGCCCGACCCTGGTGTTCAGGTCCCAAAGAGCGCGGGCATTTCCTTTTTTCATCAAGTCTGTATACGAAAACACTTCGAGTGGGTCCTGCTAGCTAGCAGGACACAGAAGCCCAGCAGCCGAATGGACACGCCAGGGGATTTTTAAAGCCGACGAGGATGTGGAGGTGCTGGTGAGACCCCTGTACAGGGGTGCTCGCCAGACACCGGGTGAGTCTAATTGATTCATTTTTTAAGTATTCCAATTCACTTTTAGTGATTACTCTAAGAGTTAATAATTGCAAGCCGTCACAGGTAGCGCCTCCCTGACGTGTTTTTTGTATCTCTCTCATATCTCTCTCTCATCTCTCTCTCTCTTTCATATCTCTCATATCTCTCTCATATCTCTCTCTCATATCTCTCTCTCTCATCTCTCTCTCATATCTCTCTCTCATATCTCTCTCTCTCATGTCTCTCTCTCTCTCGTATCTCTCTCATATCTCTCTCTCATCTCTCTCTCTCTCTCATATATCTCTCTCTCATCTCTCTCATCTCTCTCTCATCTCTCTCTCTCATCTCTCTCATCTCTCTCTCATCTCTCTCTCATATATCTCTCTCTCTCATCTCTCTCATCTCTCTCTCTCATATATATATATATATATATATATATCTCATATCGCTCTCTCATCTCTCTCTCATCTCTCTCATATCTCTCTCTCATCTCTCTCATATCTCTCTCTTTCACATCTCTCTCTCATATCTCTCTCTCATATCTCTCTCTCATATGTCTCTCAAACATCTCTCTCTCATATCTCTCTATCATATCTCTCTCACACATCTCTCTCACACATCTCTCTCTATCATATCTCTCTCACACATCTCTCTCATATCTCTTTGTCTCTCTATCATCTCTCTCATATCTCTCTTTCATCTCTCTCTCTCCTCTCTCTCTCATCTCTCTCTCTCATCTCTCTCTCTCCTATCTCTCTCCTATCTCTCTCTCTCTTATCTCTCTCTTATCTCTCTCTCTTATCTCTCTCTTATCTCTCTCTTATCTCTCTCTCTCTCTCGTATCTCTCTCTCTCTCTCTCTCGTATCTCTCTCTCTCTCTCTCGTATCTCTCTCTCTCTCATATCTCTCTCTCATATCTCTCTCTCTTTCATATCTCTCTCATCTCTCTCTCTCATATCTCTCTCTCCTATCTCTTTCAATATCTCTCTCATCTATCTCTCATCTTTCTCTCTCTCATCTTTCTCTCTCTCATCTATCTCTCTCTCATCTTTCTCTCTCTCATCTCTCTCTCATCTTTCTCTCATCTCTCTCATATCTCTCTCTCATATCTCTCTCATATCTCTCTCTCATCTCTCTCTCATCTCTCTCTCTCATCTCTCTCATCTCTCTCATCTCTCTCTCATCTCTCTCTCTCATATCTCTCTCTCTCATATCTCTCTCATATCTCTCTCTCCTATCTCTCTCTCTTATCTCTCTCTCTTATCTCTCTCTCTTATCTCTCTCTCTTATCTCTCTCTCCTATCTCTCTCTCTCTCTCTCTCTCTCGGATCTCTCTCTCGTATCTCTCTCTCTCTCGTATCTCTCTCTCGTATCTCTCTCTCTTGTATCTCTCTCTCGTATCTCTCTCTCGTATCTCTCTCTCGTATCTCTCTCTCGTATCTCTCTCTCATATATCTCTCTCTCATATATCTCTCTCTCATATCTCTCTCTCTTATCTCTCTCTCTCTTATCTCTCTCTCATACCTCTCTCTCTTATCTCTCTCTCTCTTATCTCTCTCTCTCTTATCTCTCTCTCTCATCTCTCTCTCATCTCTCTCTCATATATCTCTCTCTCATCTCTCTCATCTCTCTCACCTCTCTCTCTCATATATATATATATATATATCTCATATCGCTCTCTCATCTCTCTCTCATCTCTCTCATATCTCTCTCTCATCTCTCTCATATCTCTCTCTCTCACATCTCTCTCTCATATCTCTCTCTCATATCTCTCTCTCATATCTCTCTCTCATATCTCTCTCAAACATCTCTCTCTCATATCTCTCTATCATATCTCTCTCACACATCTCTCTCACACATCTCTCTCTATCATATCTCTCTCACACATCTCTCTCATATCTCTTTGTCTCTCTATCATCTCTCTCATATCTCTCTTTCATCTCTCTCTCTCCTCTCTCTCTCATCTCTCTCTCATCTCTCTCTCTCTCCTATCTCTCTCCTATCTCTCTCTCTCTTATCTCTGTCTTATCTCTCTCTTATCTCTCTCTCTTATCTCTCTCTTATCTCTCTCTCTTATCTCTCTCTCTCTCGTATCTCTCTCTCTCTCGTATCTCTCTCTCTCTCATCTCTCTCTCTTTCATATCTCTCTCTCTTTCATATCTCTCTCATATCTCTCTCTCCTATCTCTTTCAATATCTCTCTCATCTATCTATCATCTTTCTCTCTCTCATCTTTCTCTCTCTCATCTATCTCTCTCTCATCTTTCTCTCTCTCATCTCTCTCTCATCTTTCTCTCTCATCTCTCTCATATCTCTCTCTCATATCTCTCTCTCATCTCTCTCTCATCTCTCTCTCTCATCTCTCTCATCTCTCTCTCATCTCTCTCTCTCATATCTCTCTCTCTCATATCTCTCTCATATCTCTCTCATATCTCTCTCTCCTATCTCTCTCTCTCTTATCTCTCTCTCTCTTATCTCTCTCTCTTATCTCTCTCTCTTATCTCTCTCTCCTATCTCTCTCTCTCTCTCTCTCTCTCTCTCTCTCCTATCTCTCTCTCTCTCTCTCTCTCTCGGATCTCTCTCTCGTATCTCTCTCTCTCTCGTATCTCTCTCTCGTATCTCTCTCTTGTATCTCTCTCTCGTATCTCTCTCTCGTATCTCTCTCTCGTATCTCTCTCTCATATATCTCTCTCTCATATCTCTCTCTCATATCTCTCTCTCTCATATATCTCTCTCTTATCTCTCTCTCTCTTATCTCTCTCTCTCATACCTCTCTCTCTTATCTCTCTCTCTTATCTCTCTCTTATCTGTCTCTCTTATCTCTCTCTTATCTCTCTCATCTCTCTCTCTCATATCTCTCTCCTATCTCTCTCAATATCTCTCTCATATCTCTCTCATCTTTCTCTCTCTCATCTTTCTCTCTCTCATCTATCTCTCTCTCATCTTTCTCTCTCTCATCTCTCTCTCTCATCTTTCTCTCTCATATCTCTCTCATATCTCTCTCTCATCTCTCTCTTATCTCTCTCTCATCTCTCTCATCTCTCTCTCATCTCTCTCTCTCATATCTCTCTCTCTCATATCTCTCTCTCATATCTCTCTCTCTTATCTCTCTCTCTCTTATCTCTCTCTCTCTTATCTCTCTCTCTTATCTCTCTCTCTTATCTCTCTCTCTTATCTCTCTCTCTTATCTCTCTCTTATCTATCTCTCTTATCTCTCTCTCTTATCTCTCTCTCTTATCTCTCTCTTATCTCTCTATTATCTCTCTCTTATCTCTCTCTTATCTCTCTCTCTTATCTCTCTTATCTCTCTTATCTCTCTCTGATCTCTCTCTCTTATCTCTCTCTCTTATCTCTCTTATCTCTCTCTGATCTCTCTCTGATCTCTCTCTCTCTTATCTCTCTCTCTTATCTCTCTTTGATCTCTCTCTCTTATCTCTCTCTCTTATCTCTCTCTCTTATCTCTCTCTCTTATCTCTCTCTCTTATCTCTCTCTTATCTCTCTCTTATCTCTCTCTTATCTCTCTCTTATCTCTCTCTTATCTCTCTCTCTTATCTCTCTTATCTCTCTTATCTCTCTCTGATCTCTCTCTCTTATCTCTCTCTCTTATCTCTCTTATCTCTCTCTCTTATCTCTCTTATCTCTCTCTGATCTCTCTCTGATCTCTCTCTCTCTTATCTCTCTCTCTTATCTCTCTTATCTCTCTCTGATCTCTCTCTCTTATCTCTCTCTTTCTCTTATCTCTCTCTTATCTCTCTCTTATCTCTCTCTCTTATCTCTCTCTCTTATCTCTCTCTCTTATCTCTCTTAGCTCTCTCTCTTAGCTCTCTCTCTTATCTCTCTCTCTCTCTATCTCTCTCTCTATCTCTCTCTTATCTCTCTCTTATCTCTCTCTTATCTCTCTCTCTTATCTCTCTCTCTTATCTCTCTCTCTTATCTCTCTCTCTTATCTCTCTCTCTAATCTCTCTCTCTAATCTCTCTCTCTAATCTCTCTCTCTAATCTCTCTCTCTTATCTCTCTCTCTCTTATCTCTCTCTCTCTTATCTCTCTCTCTCTTATCTCTCTCTCTTATCTCTCTCTCTTATCTCTCTCTCTTATCTCTCTTATCTCTCTCTCTTATCTCTCTCTCTTATCTCTCTCTTATCTCTCTCTTATCTCTCTCTTATCTCTCTCTTATCTCTCTCTCTTATCTCTCTCTCTTATCTCTCTCTCTCTTATCTCTCTCTCTCTTATCTCTCTCTCTCTCTCTTATCTCTCTCTCTCTCTCTCTTATCTCTCTCTCTCTTATCTCTCTCTCCTCTCTCTCTCTCTCTCTCTCATAGCTCTCTCATATCTCTCTATCTCTGGTATAAGTCATACATCTCCCTGTATATATTTGCACACTTTAGGCCGAATGCAGACAGCTAGGTCGGATACCAACTATGAGATCCTCGCATCGAGATGAGAGCCTGTGCCCCTGCAGTGACCTTTGGATTACTTGTCTCAGCCTGTCCGAGGCTCGCACTGAAATAGGACATGTTGCGATTTCCACCCGCAAGCGGAATATTGCAGTTGATTTACGCTCGTGGGCATGGAAATGCATTTTTTAATGCATGTCCTATGGGCTGTATTTGCTGCAGGAACTGAAGCCCCAAATCCCACAGTGCAAATACACCCATGTGCATTAGACCTTACACACAATTAAACACATCCAAAACACAGGCGCTTTTTTTAATAGTCTATGAAGTTTCTTAAAAACGTATTTGTTCTTTGAATACCGCATGCAGTTTTTTAAAAGTGTTTTTTTTAATTGTGTTTAAAAAGTTCAACAAAAACATGAAGACGCCCTAAGGCGACTCTCACACATGTTCAGCAAATACAGTTCGCAATCATGGCATTTTCCCGCAATTTTGATTGGCGGTTTTGAACACATGGTACAGAGTTTGACAGTGCTTTTAAATGGACCCAATCATTATGTTGGGTGAGGAGGTGAGTTAAAAAACGCGAAAAAGCAAAAATTAAAACAGACAGCTCTCAAAAATCGCGACATTAGAAACACTGCATTCGAGCGCAGGTATGAGTAACCATTAAAATCAATAAGATCGTTGTACTGTGGTCAGCACAGCGCTGAAGATGCCGTACTAATAGCTGTTAAAAGCGAAAGCGGTGCGTGTGTAACAATGGCCTACCAGGCTACGAACAAATTATCATGTAGTACAGTAAATAAGTCATGTTTGCAAAGATTATGCCAAGGGGCAGATCATGTATGGAAATTCATTTTGCAGCTGTACGCAGCACGGTTTAGTTATGAAATGGGGACGGGGCCCGCGCTGAACTTTTGCACCCAGGCCCCTGAGCCTTTAGGTACGCCCCTGCTGTGCACTATTCTCTAATTGGCCAGCATTGACCCTGTAAGCACCCCTGATATAACTATACATAGTTATTAGAGCGCCACCTTGTTTCAGTCCTGGGTATAAACTGATGATGGGAGAGATCTCTGTACTGACCCCTGATATATTTATACATAGTTATTAGGTTGCCCCTGAGCCGTCTTTTTTCTAAACCAAATAATCCCAATTTTGATGACCTCTGGGTATTTTAGTCGGCCCATTCCATTCATTACTTTATATGTCCGCCTTTGTACCCACTGAAGCTCTGATATGTCCTTCTTGAGTACTGGGGCCCAAAACTGTGCACAATACCCCATGTGTGGTCTGGCCAGTGACTTGTAAAGAGGAAGAACAATGTTCTCATCATGCGCCCTTAGACCTCTTTTGATGCACCCCATGATCCTATTTGCTTTGGCAGCAGCTGCCTGACACTGGTTGCTCTAATTAAGATTACAGTTATGAAATCCTCAAGTCCTTTTCCATGTCAGTGTTCCCTAGTGGTTTCCCATTCAGTGTGTAATGATGACATGTATTTACTTTGCGCATGTGCAGAACCTTACCTTTATCAGTGTTAAACCTCATTTGCCACTTTTTTGCCCAAACCCCTAACTTCTCCAGATCCATTTGCACCCAAATGCAGATCTCAGTGTGTGGCGCCACCATAACTCCCAGACAGCACGCCCACTGTCTTTTGGTTATATTTAACTCTGGTCTCTCCTTTACCCCCTACATCCAATCTCTGGCACGAACATGTCAGCTGCACCTCAAGAACAATGCTCCACCCTTTTATCACCGTGGACACGCTAAAAATGCTTACTGTTGCCCCCGTCCACTCTCGGCTCGATTACTGCAACTTGCTGCTGATCGGCCTCCCCTGCACCAGACTCTACTCTCTCCAAGCCATCCTGAATGCTGCAACCAGGCTCATCTTCCTGTCCAGCCGCTACTCGGATGCGTCTGCCCTGTGCCAGTCACTGCACTGGCTGCCAATCAAATATAGAATACAATTCAAACTCACTACCCTCATCCACAAAAGCTCTTCATAGCACCGCGCCACCTTACATTGCCTCTGTCATCTCAGTCCACCACCCAGTCCGCACCCTTCTCTCCACTAATGAAATCAGATTAAGTGCCCCTTTAACTCAAACCTCTCATTCCTGCCTCAAAGACTTCTCCAGAGCAGCAGCAGTCCTCTGGAACATGCTACCCAAAACTATCTGGGCAATCACTACATACAAAACTTCAGGCGTTCTCTAAAAACGCACCTGTTCAGTTAGGCATACCATATTCCCTAAACCAAATTCTTCTGCACTCCACCTGATAACATGCTCCCTGTCCTACTGACTGCAATCCTTGCTAGCTGTAACCAACCGCCCCCTGCCGTCATACCGATTCAGCTACTATAGAGCCTGGCTATTGTCTGTGTATAGCATCTCACACTTTCCACCTCACTAAACCGTGCACATCTTCAGCCCTTTACCTTCTGTATCACCCCATTAACTGTAGTATGTAAGCTCGTTGGAGCAGGACCCGCACCCTACTGCGTCCATCAGCTGATTACTACATGTAACCATGGTTTTGTATCTGTATCCTCCTGTTTTGTAAGCGCTGCGGAATATGTTGGCGCTATACAAATAAAGATTATTATTATTAGATCTGTATGTACCCCGAGCTATAGATCTCTGTTGTGTTACTTTACATAGTTCTATATCATCTGCAAATATTGATATTTTACTGTACAATGCCGGCACAATGTCATTAATAAATGTTACAAAGAATAGAGCTCAGTACTGCCCCCTATAAAATGTAGACAATGTGACAAACTACTTAAAAATTCTTCATAAGGCAGATTTGGGTGTTTTAATATTTTCTCCTCAATTTGGGCTCAGATTAGTGTTGTCTCTAGGTTCTGGATCCTCAATTCTTGGCATACCTTTTGATCTTCATTTACTGACCCTCACTGCTCAAAGCTTTTTATATCTCTTCTTTTCTGTTTTTTTCTCTTTGATTAATGTGGTTTTATTTAGGCATTTAAATTAAAAACAGTTTGAAAAAAAAAAATGTCTGGTGCTATTAGATATTATGAGATGAGTTGGCCTGAGACATTTTTCTGTATGGACACACATGGCAAATTAACTTAGCTAAAGACTGTTGATAGAAATGTTTATTGTACTTTGCAGAAAATGTCCAAGAAGTAATCGGATCCACAGACAAAAGCAAAACACGGGCCACTACAGTTCAGACAACACGACAAGAGCATCGACACGGCTAATCTAAAGCATGTTTCCACAATGGCAAAACTTCCAGAGGAGACCTTGGACTAGATTAATATTAGTCAAGACAAGGACAAAAGACCTACACATGTTGCCTTGCATTTGTGGTAATCTACACCAATGAAAACATGTACTACAGATATATTTGAATATGTATGGATATATTTGAAATAGTATACATTGTCTTGATGTTTTTCTGTAATGTAAATAAACTATTTATATCACTTAATATAGTTTTTCCTTTTTAATGTATTTGTTAAAATAATAAATACTCGGAAATGAGAATGAGCTATTGGTATTTGAATGCTTGAGATTAGTTTTTGGTGTGTTGGATCCATAGCAATATGGTACAGCTTAACTTTTGTAAGGTTAAACCAATTTCTCAGCAGTGACAATAATTATTGTGAATCTTCCTTTGGTAACTAATGATTTCTGTTATGGCATAATTCTGTCGATCTATAGTAAAAAAAAAACTACAAGTATGGGCGACCGTCTTACAGAAGCACATGACATAAGGCGATTGGCTCAACTTCTCTGTTTTATTGAAACCAGCATAAGTAGATGTGTTTCGGAGCTATGGCGCCCCTTCCTCGCTATTTGCTCCTCTTCTCTGTTAACAAGACTCATGTCCAAACGCTTCTGGACATGTCTCCCCAGCCATAGCCCCGAAACACATCTACTTAAGCTGGTTTTAGGAAACAAAGAGGTTGAGCTAATCGCCTGATGCCTTGTGCTTCTCTAAGATGGTCACGCCTACACCCAGTTTTTTACTATTGACCGACAGAATCTTATATATATCCTCCTGGAAAGTTGAGACATGATTTGGGTTGGCTGAACCTGTTCAAAAAAGTTTTAGTCCCATTGGGGAAACCAAAATATGTATAGATTTTTTTTCCCTTTGAAACCTGCCAGTTTCTTCCTGGGGGTCAACCCACCCCTCCGTTATCACCGCTTCTCTGATGTTATGGCATAATGTCATGTATAAAAATTGCTCCACATTGTTTGTATTAAAGGCCCCAAACAGTTACTAGTCTGTATACCACCTTTACCAAGGTCAACGGTGCTAGCCCCCACTGTCAGCCGTATATATTAAGGAGCACATAGCGACAGCTAAGCATGCAAATAAGAGTATAAGTGAGGCTACTGTTTGCAGAATTCTCTATTCAATGTCTTCTTTTATCATCTGTTTACAGTCTCTAGAAGACAGATGAGATGATGATGTGCTATATATAGAGATAGGAGCAGACTACACCCAACTCCCATTCGCTGGGCACTAATTCTATTCTGATCTTATCCCTTGACAGAAATGGTAGCATGCAAGTGAAGGGGTGGCTCTATGGTGTAATATCACATTATCCTTGTCTACTTCATACGGCCCTGTAAATTGGAATTGTACAGCCACTTACAAGATGGCCTTATATAATTAGAACTCCAAGCCAAGTATTATACTGTAGGGTTTCAATAGCAGAACATTAAGAGAAATGTAACACATAACTTGGTGTTTGCCAATAGCTTTCATGTGCCACTGTTTTTGTAATTAGACAATCAGGCCGGGATCTGCAAAGCTTTCTTTGGGATTTCGAAAAGCAACAATAGCAGCTGTCTGTTTAATGAAATCAAATAATAAAATAACATTTAGAGTATTTCAGTGTATCTTATTTATTTTTCCTAATGATATTACGTGTGCATGAGTAGCAGTTGCTACAAAGACATGGGCTAAAATAAATCTAACCTTTCCTTGTCTGATTTGTCTCTCCATAGCACTCTATGCACCACATATAACTGGTAAACTCCATCTAATTCTCATAGCTCACGGCCAATGTGGAGGACGGCATCAGCTACGGCTTACAGGATCCCCATCCAACACATAACCAGTTTCATTTTGGCGCTGGACGCGGACACTTCTCGGTCAGTGTGTGGATTGATTGGTCGGCCGGGAAGTGTGTTTCCCAGAGTTTGTACACATTTATTCAGGAGAATGCCGGTTATACTCTGTCTGAAGGTGTTACCGATTATGTTGGATGCTTATGGTCTCAACCTCAGTCTGTCTGGTTATCTATCTTTTCTGGGGTGTTACATCTTTTCTCCTGTACATTTGTAGTTCATGTACTTGTGTAACATCTCAGCTTTCCCTGTCATCAACTAGGGAGAGAGAGAAAAAGGAAAGGGGTGGAGCAAACCCAATAATGTCAGAGGCTCGAGGCCAGGTGAATGATCAGGATTCAAAAAACCTTAGGGAGGGTTGCAAAAAATAGATACTGGAGGTGTTACTAACCAGGTGGATCCACCAATGGTGGCGAGCTATATATGCAAAGACAAAAAAACTGATATATCATTGCCATTCTCCAATAAAAGTTGTAAGACAGTGGGATGAAATATCCAACTTCTCTTTTATTAAATTAATTAAAAGCCAGCAGAAGAAATGCGTTCAGGGAGAATCCTTCATCGGTCAAGCTGGGTAGTACATCACTGTTGGGACTGCAGGAATATGGAGAGGACTAGTCTTACCTGCTCCTGGTGCCACCAGCCCTTTTGGGTTCATATACCTGCAGTTCCAAGAGTGATGTGCTACCCAGCTTCATTTATTAGTCAGTTCCTGATGTGGGATTACCCTCATCAAGGTGAGCTCTCTGCTTTTAAGTAGGGTCCCCTTATATCAGTGGGTTAGGGTCAATACCAATTTCCTTACTTTTAGGTTGGCTTATATATTACTCTGCTATCTGCATTTATACTATGTGCATATTCATTTTTCACAGACTAAGCTCCTTATTATTTAACTCTTTAAAGGGGTTGTCCCGCGAAAGCAAGTGGGGTTCAGCACTTCTGTATGGCCATATTAATGCACTTTGTAATGTACATCGTGCATTAATTATGAGCCATACAGAAGTTATTCATTTACCTGTTCCGTTGCTAGCGTCCCCGTCTCCATGGTGCCGTCTAATTTCAGCGTCTAATCTCCCGATTAGACGCGCTTGTGCAGTCCGGTCTTCTCCCTTCTGAATGGGGCCGCTCGTGCCGGAGAGCTGCTCCTCGTAGCTCCGCCCCGTCACGTGTGCCGATTCCAGCCAATCAGGAGGCTGGAATCGGCAATGGAACGCACAGAGCCCACGGTGCACCATGGGAGAAGACCTGCGGTCCACCGTGGGTGAAGATCCTGGCGGCCATCTTCGCAAGGTAAGTAAGAAGGCACCGGAGCGCGGGGATTCGGGTAAGTACTATCCGTTTTTTTTTTAAACCCCTGCATCGGGTTTGTCTCGCGCCGAACGGGGGGGCTATTGAAAAAAAAAAAAACGTTTCGGCGCGGGACAACCCCTTTAATAGTTCAATACAGATCTTGTTTTGTTAGGCACATGTAGTCTCATTTCACCCGTATATTTGAGGTTCATAGAATACCTGGGGCCATATGTATCATGCCCTCTTTAACCAGGTGACTGGTATATATTCTAAGAGCAGAAACCCCTCATAGAACAATATTCCCAATTTGCGTGTTCTGCTCCAATATGTAACAGTGCGTAACTAAACCGATTCTTTGTTAATTCACAATTCCTTTGTGTTTATCATATAGATATTTTCAACTCATTAATATGCCCTATAGGCTTAACAGGCTCGGTAGGCTTAACAGGCTCGACGCGTTTCTGTTGCACTAGCGACTTATCAGGAGCCCTAGAGTTATAGTTATGTAGAACCTAAATAACAAAGGTTTGCGTGTCATATGTGCCCGAAGTGTACATCTGAGATCTTGAAATGTACAACGTGGGCTAACCATAATATAGATCATCTGTAAATATCGCAACAATGAACACATCTGCAGGATTGATAACTGCAATAGGCTGCAGATGCGGACAAAGGTACGATTATAGCTAGGTGATTGATTCCTCAGAGGTAACCCCTCAGGATAACTGACTTCAAATGTAGTGTGTCAGAGTGTTACTCAATTTAAATGACCCTATCCCCCTAGGTGTATACCACAAGCTTCTGCATAGGTATGCTAAATAAGATAAATAACCCTAATCTACCAGCCTGGGCCTGAGATTTAATGCTAATTCCTAGCAACTCGGCTCAGGTAGATAGGCATAGAAACAAAATAAAGTAAAAGGAAATCAAATCAAAAACCAACCTAGCAGCAGCTCCAGCCCTGAAGGTAGGCTGGAGGCATATGAGTGAGAGTGGAAGAGATGCCTCCCTATTAGGCCCATGTTGGCACTCCCCCATAGACGGTGTGTGTCTCCTCAGCGAATAAGAATGTTTCCATTGGCTTCAATAAATGGTAGTTAAATCATTATTAAATGAGCGATCACAGCATTCATCCGGCAATCAAAATACACAATATGAATCTTAGGCTGCATTCAGACGAACATATATCGGCTCGGTTTTTAAGCCGAGCCGATATACGTTGTCCTCATGTGCAGGGGGGGAGGATGGAAGAGCCAGGAGCAGGAACTGAGCTCCCGCCCCCTCTCTGCCTCCTCTCCGCCCCTCTGCACTATTTGCAATGGGGAGAGGCGGAACGGGGGTGAACGGGTGAAATGAGACTACATGTACTTAACAAAACAAGATCTGTATTGAATAGAAATGAGCAAACGTACTCGGTAAGGCCGATTTTGCAATCGAGCACCGCGATTTTCGAGTACTTCACTACTCGGGTCAAAAGTACTGTGGGTGAGCGGGGGGTTGCAGAGGGGAGTTGGGGGGAGAGGGAGAGAGAGAGCTCCCACCTGTTCCGCGCTGCTACCCCCCGCTCCACCACGCCACGCCACGCCCCACAGCGCCCCCGAGTACTTTTCACCCGGGTAGTGAAGTACTCGAAAATCGCGGTGCTTGATTGCGAAATCGGCCTTACCGAGTACGTTCGCTCATCTCTAGTATTGATCTATTAAAGAGTTAATAAAAATGTGTTCTTATGAGGCCTTCCCAAAGCAACAAAAGCTTTTCTTTTTAAGTGGTTATAAATAAAAGTTAAATTTTAAATAATAAGGAGCTTAGTCTGTTAAAAACGAGTTATACTACTGGTTCCCCTGCAACTGTGAAACCCACTGTGTGCATATTCATCCTACAAGGACATAAGATTAAAGTACAGCTCAGACATAACACTTATTCTCCTGTATTTCACATTTCATAATAGTCATATAAAAGTCCTACATAAAATTTAGCATATAAAAAACATAAAACCTCCTTCACACGACCATATACTCGCATGAATGAAGATTTTCTGCGATTGGATGCCAAATTTTAGTTGCGTATACGCTGAAGCATTGAAAAGCAGCAATCGGCAAAAATCCTCAATGACTAGTAATGCTTAATTAGAGCCAGTTGTCTTCTTTTCCCAGCATTGTATGCCGGGTAACTCCCTCCCCCTCCCTTTTTTCTATCTTCCTATGGAAGTCTATAGGAGCCTGCTACATATTTCGGCAAAAGATCGGTTTAGCTGAATATTTTCATGCCACAAAGCGGTGACCAAAAACAGTAACATATGCGTTATTTTTCCCGGGACAATTATTTTATGTGGCAAAAAATCGTTCATTTGAATGAACTCATTGGAATCCAGTACACCGCATGGAGAATACAGCATCATGGACAACAAACACAGCATCCGGTCTGTTTTATCTTCTCTCCGGCTGAACGATGGATTTTATGCTCACCTAAAAATCATCTTTCAGCTGAAGAATGGAAGATTAAATGATGGTTTTTGAGCAAATTTTCAGCGAGGATCGTTGTGTGTAAATGAGGCTTAAGACCATACACTGTATTTGATTTTGGAAACCACTTACAAAAAGACAATGATAAAATATGATGAGTCCAAAGACAAGATATTCATATAGTGGAATATCTTAAAGGCTGTGGACACCTTTTGGGAGGGGGGAGGGGGATTTTTTTTCACTTAAATGTATTTTGAGATGACAATAGTTTTTGCAATAGGGTTACTTTAAAAAATGTGTACCATTTGTTTTCTGCAGCTTGAACATATAACTGGACTTCCAACTAGGTTTTCAGCACTAAAGCCCTATTTACACCCAACAATTATCACTCAAAATTTGTTCAAACTATGGCTTAGGAGCAATAATCGTTGCATCTAAATGCCACCACCATTTAATCTTTGGCTGAATGAGAATTTTGAGCTTTACGTTGATCTTAAAATCCATCATTCAGCCAGAAAGTAGATAACAGGGACCACACACTGTGTTCTCCACAGGCTGTCAGAGATTACATTGTATTCAGCAGACAGCCCATGAGAGAATAAAGGAGCTGATTGCAGAGCTCAGACCACCTACTGTATTCTGCATGCAGCTCCTGGAGGCTCATTTACACGCAAATGAAGCAGCTAAAGTACTAATGGGCATTTGTGCCATTAGTACTTTTTGCAAAATGATCATTTAAAAGATTGTCTTTGAATGTAAATGAGCCGTTACAGATTTCCCCCTTGATTGTGATCACACAGAGCAGAAAGTTATCTTATCGTAACCCATTAAAAACTATTGTACTTCTATCTTAACACAACAAAATCTGCTGTAAAGTAAAGGCCCATTTAGAAACAATAATTATATCATTCAAAATTTGTCCAAATGATGGCTTTTGAGCGATAATCATTGCGTCTAAATCCTACCATCATTTGCTTTTCTGCTGAACGATGGATTTGATGCGAGCAAGAAATCCATCGTTTGTGATGGCAGGGACTGCACACTGAGTTCTGCGTGGGCAGTGGTGATAACACTGTTATGAGACGGCAGCCCGCAGCAGAACAAAGGACATCCAGATGAATTATATCCTAGGATACTAAAGGAAGCAGTGGAGGTAATTGCTGAACCACTGGCCATAATCTTTAAAAATTCCTGGAGAAAAGAAGTCTTAGGGTAAATGTTGTCCATATCTTCAAAAAAGGGAAGAAGATGGATCCAGGAAGCTACAGGCCTGTGAGCCTGACATCTATAGTAGGAAAGATCTTTGAACAAATTATTAAACAGCATGTATGCAAGTACTTAGATATAAATAGAGTAATTAACCAGAGACAGCATGGGTTTGTAACAAACAAGTCATGCCAGAGAAATCTAATTTCCTTCTATGACAGAATCACCTCCTCAGTTAATGAGGGAAATGCGATTGATATATTATATATTGACTGTAGTGAAGCATTTAACAAAGTATCTCATACAATACTTATTGAAAAAATGACCAAATATGGGATTGAAAAGCAAGTTCAGAGAAGAGTTACCAAGATGGTAAGTGGTCTACAAATCATGTCCTATGAGGAACGGTTAAAGGATCTGGGAATGTTTAGCTTGGGGAAAAAAAAAGTCTGAGAGGGCTTTCACAGTGAAGATGGATCAACCCTATTTTCATTCGCACAAAGAAAGACTAGAAGCAATGGGATGAAACTGAAAGGAAGGAGACACAAATTAGATATTAGAAAAAACTTTCTGTGAGAGTGATCAATGAGTGGAACAGGTTACCATGGGAGGTGGTGAGTTATCCTTCAATGGAAGTGTTCAAACAAAGGCTGGATGAATATCTGTCTGGGGTGATTTAGTGATCCTGCACTGAGCAGGGAGTCGGACCCGATGACCCTGGAGGTACCTTTCAACTCTACCATTCTATGTGTTTAAAAAAACAGATCATTGCATGTAAATGGGGCTTTGCTTAGTGTAAATAAACCACCCTGATAGGCACACTTTCATATCACATTAAGGCCTTATTCACATGAGTGTTTGTGACTTTATGCTTCTCCTGTTGCAGCGAAAAGATTCTTTAGGATCTGCTGCTTTCCACCGGTGAAGAAGAGAAGTCTGGGGAAATCCAGCCTTTGTTCATATTTATGAGTGCAAGCATGTCGACACTGGCAGTTGACAGGCGGGTACGCTTATTCGTGATGATTCCCCCAGCTGCACTAATCACGCTTTATGACAAGACGCTATTGGCAGGGCAGGCCATCACCTCCAGAGCGTACAGCGCAATTTCGTGCCACGTGTCCAGCTTTGACACCCAATAGTTGTATGGAGCATCAGGGAGGCATCAGGGAGGACGGTGGTGTGATCGGCTATGTACTCCCTCACCATCTTTGTATATTGCTCCCTCCGACTCAGCCTTGACTGGGGAATGGTGACAGTCTTGCCATAAAACTGGCAAAGGCCTTGGAGAGTTGTCCCCTGCCTGTGCTGGACATGCTGACTGATCCCCGCGTCTCCCCTGCCACTTGGCCTCTGAACTGGGTCTTCTGCCGCTAGCGCTGTCAGATGGGAACTTTAGCATCACTTTTTCCACCAGGGCCCTGTGGTATTGCATCATTCTCATACCCCTTTACTCTTTGGGAATGAGAGTGGAAAGGTTCTCCTTATACCATGGGTCTAAAAGGGTGTATACCCAGTAATCTGTGTTGGCCAGAACAATCATGGCGGATTAAGGATAGAGCAGGGCCCAAATAAATTACCCCACTGTACAGCGCTGACAACTGTGGCTAATTCACCGCACACAGAGACTTGTAGATAGCGCATGCTCTATGCTGAGACTTGCAAAAATTAAACTGCTGTCTTGCGCTGATACCTAGGGGTAATTTAACGCTCACAGAGACTTGTAGATAAGAGAGGCTGTATGGAGTGGGAGAAGACTCTAAAGCCAGTGGATAGTGCTGGTACCTCAACCCCCCTCGGAAAGGGTATTCTGAGACGCTCTGCACAGGGGCAGAAAACTATACAGCCACCAGTGGACAGTGCTTATAACTGTTGGTACCTCAAGCCCCCTTAGGAAAGGGTATTGTGAGACACTCTGCACAGGGGAGAAAACTATACAGCCAGTGGACAATGCTAATAACTGCGGCTACCTCAAGCCCCCCAAGGAAAGGGTATTGTGAGACGCTCTGCACAGGGGCAGAAAACTATACAGCCAGTGGACACTGTTAATAACTGCGGCTACCTCAAGCCCCCGAAGGAAAGGGTATTGTGATACGCTCTGCACAGGGGCAGAAAACTATACAGCCAGTGGACACTGTTAATAACTGTGGCTACCTCAAGCCCCCCAAGGAAAGGGTATTGTGAGACGCTCTGCACAGGGGCAGAAAACTATACAGCCAGTGGACAGTGCTAATAACTGCGTCAACTTTACCGCACCCAATGGTATAACTGAAACTTGTTTGCATATTAGAGTACTGTTTTGTGGTGAGCCCTCTGCCCAATGCACTGCAGACATAGAACGGTATAACTAAAATGGTTTGCAGTGTCCCATGAAATATAGTACTGTTTCCTGGTGAGACCTCTGATGCACTGCAGACTGAGAATGCTATGGCTGTAATGCTCTGCACAGGGCTAGATGCTTTAGGAAAAAAATGGGTGCACTACTGCTCCCAGCCAGCCACAACTGTAATGCACACGATGAGGAGCAGCCTTAAGAAGGACTGTTGGGGTTCTTGAAGAGAGGATCCTACTTTAACACTGTCCCCATATCAGCAGCAGCACTTTGCCTAGCCACTGCCAGCATGAGGCGAGCCCCGGGCGAGACCAGTTTAAGTACTCAGTGGTCACCTGATCTCGCCAGCACTCACTGCTGTTGGGGGTAAGAGGGCTGGTACGTCACAGCAGGAAGTGGTAATGCCTTCCCCACATGTTTATTGGCTAGAAAATGGCGCTAAACATGCGGGGAAGGGAAATGAAAGTGACGCGAGTATTTCAAGTAGCCTAATAGTCAAATGAGTAGCAAGCTCGGACGAGTGTGTTCGCTCATCTCTAGAGATGTACAATGCCTCTATTGCACCGCCTTCCCGATAACTCAATGAATGACCTATTAAGAGCCCTTGCAACATAATTAGGGATATAAGATCAAGAAAGCATCTAATATTAGTTGGGGAAAGATCAGAAGCAATGTCAAAAAATGTTATTTTACTGAAAAGACACTAAAAATCGCAAATTTGTTCTGTATAATAAACAATGTAGACAAAGACTGCTTTCACAAAAATGCATGTTTGTGACACCCATGCTTTCCAATGGGTTCCTTCACATTAGCAATGTTTTTACTGATGCTACGTTGCAAGAAAAATAATCACGCTCTATCTTTCTGCAATGTGCAATTTATTTTTATCAAACAGAAAAAGGTCAGTTCACTAAATCTTCCAAATGTGAACACCCACTTGTGTTCTTTTAACGCTGCAATATTGCTGCGTTTTGTAACGTGATTGTCAATGGGACTTTCTAATGTTAAAAACGCATCGCTGGTTTGTGTTTTGCGATTTTTGTGCAATGCATTTTTAACATTAAAAAGTCCCATTGGCGGGGGGGGGGGGGGGGGGCGTGGCCTGGCCATGGCTGAGGATTGCAGCAGACCTTAAGCGCTCCTGAGACCGGGGACGCCGACAGCCTGCAGCGCGACTACTTACAGCACTCAGAGACAAAGATGGGCAGCAGCAAGAAGGGCAGCCCCCAGAGGGACCCTTCAACTCTATCCAGGACCTCCACGGGACGCGGCTTGGACGCATTTATATTCAGCAGGCAGCTGAGCAGGAAGCGGCAAAATGGCGCCGGTGGCAGCCAGGAGGAGGAGCCACGCGAACAGCGCTTCCCCACAGCAGCCAGCAGCAAACAAGGACCCAGGTCACCGCGGCTCCCACTGAAGATCGCAGCAGGGGAGAGAGCAAAGAACAGACCCAGGAGACCGGCAGCAGGACACCCGACCCCAGCACCAGGGACTCCACGTGGTGCGGAGCGGCCATCACAGGAGGGTGAGTGGTGCAACTCACCGGCGGTGAGGAAGGTGTAAGCGGAGGTGGGATGCAGGGGACAGGGAGGGGACCACAGCTGCCTCAAAACCTCCTTACGCGGCTCCCAAGGGACTCACCTCAACAACAGAAGGAGATGCAGGTCCCCTCTGGCACACCTGAATTGTTCCCGCTAGTACTCACTAGCACACAAGATGGCGGCCCCTGCCCCTCACCACCCCTTCCTCATTTGCTGGACCCTCAGCTCTGTAGCCCTGACTCAGCAACTAAAGAGTCTCCCCTCACCCCAGCCGGAGGTTTAAGGGGTAATATGAAAGGCACAGAAAGGGGCAGTGGACACTTATCTGTCAGCCCCCAGCCCACGGTAGTAGCACAAGCCACTGAGGGCACAAGTGGACTGTCACCATTATCCCACCAAGCTATGGTAGCTGGAGACAGGGATCATGCCCTAGCTCACAGTACAGGGGCACTGTCCCCAACCTTGAACATGGGACTGGAGTACTTACAAGCCATACCTTCCTCGCCCAAAGATG
The DNA here is from genome assembly GCF_035609145.1 of Eleutherodactylus coqui. Lineage (NCBI taxonomy): Eukaryota > Metazoa > Chordata > Amphibia > Anura > Eleutherodactylidae > Eleutherodactylus > Eleutherodactylus coqui. The sequence goes on from NC_089844.1 coordinate 193,114,217, forward strand.
AGTTCAATTTCACACGGGAGACACAGGCAACAAATGCAAATAAGTTCCCAATAAATAAAGCCACGATTAGAGGCAGAAACTTAGAGGCGCTACAGAAAGGAGAAGATATAGCGGGTAGCTCATACACTCCAAACACATCCCCTCCTCAGCAAGGGAGCCATGACTATACGATAGCTGAGTTTCGTGAGCTGCGCGCTCAGCTGCAATCCATCCCTACCAGAAAAGATATGGAGGCATATGTCTTACGACAAGAATCAGCATACAAATCCGAGATCTGCTCGGTGCGCCAAGAGGTTCATCATCTGGGAGAGAGGGTATCAACGACTGAAGGCGATGTGGCATCCCTAGCAGACAGAGCAGAGAGCCACGAATATACCCTAGCCACGGTATCCCACCAGCTATATTTCCTAATGGACTCCCTAGATGACATCGAGAACAGGGGTCATAGGAACAATATCCGAATCAGGGGCCTCCCTAAGGACATTGAGCCCTCGAGAATCGAAACGACTGTACGAAGCATCTTCAACGACCTACGTAAAGCCCCTCCCGATACACCTCTAGAAATGGACAGATGTCACAGGGCCTTGGGGCCACTGCCAAGAGATCCTGACAGACCACGTGTGCGGAGTTCACAAATTCCAGCTGAAGAAAGCCATAATCAGAGGTGCCCGTGAACGATGAGACATACTATACGAGGGAACACGACTCCAAATTTTGCCTGACTTATCTAGATTTACACTGGCAAAACGGAGGGCTCTCCGTCCCTTGTTGAAAGAACTTCGGCGCAGAGAGATCGCTTATAGCTGGGGGTTCCCCTTTCGCCTCCAGGTCCAATACAGAGGAACCATGAGAGAATTAAGACACCCAGAAGAGCTACCGGCTTTCTGCGAGATACTTAATATACCAACCCCGGACATCCTGGGTTGGCAAACCCTACCTTCGCTGTCCGAGAATGAACGACCTCAACAGCCATACAGGGGACCTAGAAGGAGAAGACGCCGAGAGGGATGCGATGGCGCACGCTCGCCACCAGACCCCCCACGTGGTTGATCCAGGCTAAAAGGACTCTATCAACACCCTTGCTATACAGGTTTCATAGGCTGCCAGCATAACGTTACTGAAGATTCATAACTAATGGTTCTCCATTTCTTAGCATATTGATTGTTGTCGTTGCGCTGTGGGCTGGGAGCACCTTCTGGGGTGGTCTGACGCTGTTGGAAAGCACGTTCTAGACAGGGGGGCCCAAGACGGACATTAGGTCGTCTGACGGGCGATTACTAACTTTTTCTTTTTTATCCTCCCCCACCGCGTTTTAGTTTTTTCTTTCTCTATCTCATTTTTGTCAGGGGCCCAGGCGTCTTCCCCATCTGAGAGGGGGTGTGTGGATCCCAGCTGATCATCAGACGGTCCCTTAGTAGGAACCGCGGATTCCATAACTCGGAGATAACTGTACATTACCGTGTGAGTTGCTAGTTATTTGTTTCCCCCTTCCCTTCTTGTGCTTGTTTCCCCCTTTTCCTTTTTTTTCTCTTAGTCTCCTAACGCTCCTCTAACCGAGCCTCGGGTGGCTGATTTCCCTCTATCAGGCCCATCCTATTCTCGTGGCCCTCTAAGACCGCAATCTACTTATAGGTCCCTGAGCCCTATCTCCCCTACCTCTCTAACTACAACTACTGGGTGTTGGGGGTGGCCTCCGCTGTACTGCTACTATCGCCTATAACTATGGCCAAACTAAACTTCTGTTCCCTCAATGTGGCGCAAAAAAGAAACCAGATACTGTACCAATTGCACAAACTGAAATCACATGTTTTATTTCTGTAGGAGACACAATTCCACACAGGACCCGTCCCGACCATGAGAGATCAGCGTTTTACGGCATGGTACCACAGCACGAACCCTGCCACCAAATCGAGAGGAGTGTCAATTGCGATACACAGAGCGGTCCCGCACGAGGTCCTAGATGCAGAGCTAGACCCGGAGGGGAGATTTGTCTTCATGAAGGTCCGAATGTGGGTTAAGCTCTTCACCCTTGCAGCGTGGTACCTCCCCAATCAGAGTCCTGCACAAGTGGGTAGAGCTATCCTGAATAGATTGACAGGTTTTGCTGAGGGGGTGATAGTACTGGGGGACGACTTTAACTTCCCACTAGACCCGGAACGAGACTGCTCAGCGCAGCTGGCATCAGTCCCAGCTACGCAGCTTTGTATGTTTCATTATGCCCTCAGACGGCTCCAGCTAGTGGATGTTTGGCGGGTGACCCACCCCACAGAACCAGACTACTCGTATTTCTCTCCAGCTCACCAATCCCACAGCCGCATTCATCTTATAGTCACAAGTCACCATGCTCTGACCTGGAACCCGGAGACATCTATTGGATCAGCAATCTGGTCAGATCACGCACCAGTCCTCCTCACCCTAACAGTCCCAGGGGCCTTGGAGAGACCGTGGTCGTGGAGATTGAACGATAATCTCTTGAAAGATACTGTGTGCTGTGCAGAGGTACGAAGCACCATTGAGAACTTTCTGGCTGACCACTCTGCAGACCCAACTCCTAAACCGGTCCAATGGGAGGCGCTTAAATGCGCTTTGAGGGGGGTGATTATCAAACACGGGGCGCGTCTGAAAGGGGAAAAAGCGGCCAAAATTAGCTCTCTGTTAGAAAAAATAGCAAACTTAGAGAAGGCCTTCCGTCAATCAAGAAACTTATCTACGCAAAACGAATTACTGAATGCTGGGGAAGAACTGCGACACCTCCTACACCAGAAATACCTATGCCTCAGGGACAACTTGAAACGATACTCCTACAAGCACGCAAACAAATGCGGTCGCTCGCTATCGCGTTTCCTCCATAATAAAGCTAGCTCAGCATATGTCCCTCCCATAGCGGATGGTACAGGTCAAAAGAAGCACGACCCTAGTGAAATAACAGAGGCCTTCAGGGCCTACTACGATGAACTTTATAACATACAGGGTCAACTGGCTGATATGACTCCCGCCGCCCGGAGAGCTAAGATAGAGGCTTATTTACAGAGGACGGCCCACCCAGGTATCCCAAGAGAGGCCAAAGAGCTCCTGGACTCAGAATTCTTGGCGGAGGAAGTCAATGAAGCCATTAAGTCCTCACCGGCGGGGAAGGCCCCGGGCCCGGACGGGTTTACTCCCCAGTTTTCTCAAACATTTCCGAGAGATTCTCACCCCAATCTTAAGAGACATTCAACCAAATCTCACCTTCGGCCCCGTTCCTTCCGCAGTCACTCACGGCCCACATCATGGTGCTCCCCAAACTTGGCAAGGATGCCGGTCTATGCTCTAGCTACCGCCCCATATCACTTCTTAATATTGACGTTAAGATACTTCTAAGATACTGGCGAACAGACTGGCTCGCATCTTCCCATCCCATATCCAGAATGACCAAGTAGGCTTCATAAAGGGACGGGAGGCTAGAGATAACACCAATATAACTCTCCTCCTGATATCCCAGGCCCAACGCTTGCCACAGCCATTTTGTCTCCTCTCAATTGACGCTGAAAAGGCCTTCGATGGCGTAAGCTGGGAATTCCTGGATGCTTCATTGACGCATCTGGATATAGGTCCACGCTTTCTGAGCTGGACCATGGCGCTGTATGGGAACCCATCGGCGCGGATCCGAGTGAATGGTCTCCTGTCCAACCCAGTACCTATCAGGAACGGGACAAGACAGGGATGCTCGTTATCCCTACTTTTGTACGCCATCATCATGGAACACCTGGCTGTGGCATTCCAAAGTAACCCAGACGTGAGGGGTGTGCAGGTTGGGGACCAGTCTTGTAAGACAGCTCTTTATGCGGATGACCTTCTACTATTTATATCTCAGCCTCGTATCACATTCCCAGCGATCCTACAGGAATTCGCCCACTTCGGCCACCTGAGCAACTTCAAGGTAAACTTACATAAGTTTGAGGCCTTGAATGTCTCGCTCTTCCCTAGCAAAGTAGCCCATCTAGCTGACCAGTTCAACTTTAAATGGCGCTCAACCTCCATACAATACCTGGAGGTGCACATAGCAGCGGACCCGACATCATTATATCATTTTAATTATGTTCCCCTACTAGAAAAAGTAACAAAAGAATTGAAGGGATACGCCACTAAACAGTTAAGCTGGTTTGGGCGGATAAATGTCCTAAAAATGGACGTGACCTTAAAGTTCCTCTACCTCTTTCAGGTCTAAATAATCAAGATACCAGTACAGTACTTCAAACATCCATCAACTATTCCGTAGATTTGTATAGGGAGGGAGAAACAGCCGCATTAGCTATTGAACCATGACATGCTTAAAATCCAGGGGAGGGGTAGGCCTTCCAGATCTTAAATTGTACTACTCAGCTACAGTCCTTACTAGGCTGGTAGACTGACAACACCACTCAGTCTCAAAACAATGGGTGGGGTTGGAGGCAACACTAATCTGGCCCCACATGAGACTACTGCCTTAGATCAAGAAGGAGGATAGACCAATAGACCTGCCCCACACCTCGTTGACACTGAACTGTTTGGAAGTATGGGACAGATGGACGAATAAAGGGGAGGTAGTGGTCCGCAGGGGAGCCTTAACTCCAGTGTTTCATAACCCGGCATTCCCACCAAGCTGGGATAGACAGAATTTTCTGGGCTGGAGGGAGACGGAAGACATCCGATGGTGTCAGATTGTGGGCGCAGGGGGACTTCCATCCTTCAATGAGTTACAAAGATCCAGACCCAAGCAGAGATTGCTATGAATGGAGTACCTTCAGCTATCCTCATTTTGGAGAACCCAACTGGGGTCATGTAATTTTGGGGGGCCCTCTGAGCCCATTGAGGAACTGATCTTAAAGGCCGAGCCTCCGACCTGGATCCTCTCTCGAATTTATAGAATCATCCTGGACGGGCTCACGCAGGGCTTGCCAGGCTATGTCGGGAAATGGGAGAGGGAGCTTTCAGTGGAGCTGCAGGACTCTGATTGGGAAAAGGCCTTCACATTCGCACACAAGCTACCCCTGGCCTGCACTGCATAAGAAAAAAATTTTAAACTCCTCTCCAGGTGGTACAGATGCCCAGATGTAATCCATCACATATTTCCCTCAATCCCGGACGATTGCTGGAAGTGCGGGTCTGAGCGGGGTACCATGCTGCACATATGGTGGGATTGCTCACTCATCCAGCCTTTCTGGAAGAAAGTTTTTGAGCTATATAAGGGGGCATCGCGTTGCACAGCAGATGTCACCCCTCAACTAGCGTACGCTCGTACGCTGCCATCAAAAAGGGGCTATTACGACACTTCCTTACAGCAGCCATATCGAACATACCACGCCACTGGCGCAGTAATTCGGCCCCATCAGTCCTAGAATTCATTCAAGAACTAAACCAGGTAATGTACATGGAGTAACTGGCGATGAAAAAGCAGAGGTCCCCAGACTGACTGACCGAGCCTGGGTGCAATGGAATATGTACCGTGACTCACCACAATTCCAACTAGCGGTGGGGTGGTGATGGGATGGGCCATGGGGGGCATTTGGAGCAAGTCTCCAGCCTTAGTCTTAACCAGATAAACTAATAACAGAACAATCCTCGATTGGCCCCCTTCACCTGCCCCTATACTACTTCCTTCACTACTGGAACTTCTCCTTCTCTCTTGTCCCTATACTCTAATCTCCCTTAGTTACTTCTTATGTTTGTTTACCTCAAAGTCGGCCAGTAACTTATACATATGCGAGCCTAATATGTTATACAGAAGCGTTGGTTACGAGGGCCATGTGCCATACGTTAGCAGTTTATGAGAGACTCCCTCAGGACTCTACGAGAAGGACTTTCAAGCAAAGTTACAGTTTATGCAGCTGTAGTGACATCTGTCCTCAAAAATCTTAATCGCAAGCGGCGGTCCTGCGAGACCAGCCATAAAATAGATGCCACTCCTTTTTTTCTTTAATGTCTACTCTGTTTATATGTAATTAATATGTAAAATTTCAATGAAAACATATTAAGTATAAAAAGTCCCATTAATAATCGCGTTAAAAAAACCGCAGCGATATCGCAGTGCTAAAAAAACGCAAGTGGGTGTTCACCCTCAACCTGAAAGTTGCTTGGAGGAGTGAATTTTTCGCGATGCTCGAGGGTTCGTTTCGAGTAACGAACCCCATTGAAGTCAATGGGCGACTCGAGCATTTTTGTATATCGCCAATGCTCGCTAAGGTTTTCATTTGTGAACATCGAGGCAATTCAAGAAAGTGATGGGAACGACACAGAAACGGATAGGGCAGGCGAGGGGCTACATGTTGGGCTGCATCTCAAGTTCCCAGGTCCCACTATTAAGCCACAATAGCGGCAAGAGTGCCCCCCCCCCTCCCAACAATTTTTACTTCTGAAAAGCCCTCATTAGCAATGCATACCTTAGCTAAGCACCACACTACCTCCAACAAAGCACAATCACTGCCTGCATGACACTCCGCTGCCACTTCTCCTGGGTTACATGCTGCCCCCCCCCCCCCCTGCACGACCCAGTGTCCACAGCGCACACAAAATTGTCCCTGCGCAGCCTTCAGCTGCCCTCATGCCACGCCACCCTCATGTCTATTTATAAGTGCGTCTGCCACAGGAAAAGCAGGCACACACTGCAGAGGGTTGGCACGGCTAGGCAGCGACCCTCTTTAAAAGGGGCGGGGCGATAGCCCACAATGCTATACAGAAGCAATGAGAAATCCAATCCTGTGCCACCTCCATCTGGAGCTGCACACGTGGGCATAGCAATGGGGAACCTATGTGCCACACACTATTCATTCTGTCAAGGTGTCTGCACGCCCCAGTCAGACCGCGTTTTTTTATAAATAGTCACAGGCAGGTACAACTCCGCAATGGGAATTCCGTGTGCACCCACAGCATGGGTGGCTCCCTGGAACCCACCAGCGGTACATAAAAATATCCCATTGCAGTGCCCATCACAGCTGAGGTAGTAATGTCATGTTTAATGCAGGTGGGCTTCAGCCCACACTGCATGCCCCAGTCAGACTGGGGTTCTTTAGAAGTGGAAACAGATGCATTTACAATTCCCTGTGCACCCACAGCATGGGTGGGTGCCAGGAAGCCACCGGCGGTACATAAAAATATCCCATTGCATTGCCCAACACAGCGGATGTAATGTCAGCTGTAATGCAGGTGGGCTAAAAATTCATTTGATTACACTGTAGGCGAGGGCCCACAAAAATTGCTGTATCAACAGTACTAATGTACATCAGAAAAATTGGCCATGGCAAACCAAGAGGGCAGGTGAAACCCATTAATGGCTTTGGTTAATGTGGCTTAATTGGTAACTAGGCCAGGAGGCAGCCCAGATAAAATAAAAATTGGTGGAGGTGAAAGTTTCAACGCTTTAATGAGCATTGAAACGTATAAAAATTGTTTACAAAAATTATATGACTGAGCTGTGTGGGCCTAAGAAAAATTGCCCGTTCGGCGTGATTATCTGAGGTTTCAGGAGGAGGAGCAGGAGGAGGAGGAGGAATATTATACACAGATTGATGAAGCGAAAAGGTCCCCGTTTTTGATGGGGATACAGAACGATGCTTCCATCCGCGGGTGCAGCCTACCTATTGCTTAGGTATCGCTGCTGTCCGCTGGTGGAGAAGAGAAGTCTGGGGAAATCCAGGCTTTGTTCATCTTGATGAGTGTTAGCCTGTCGGCACTGTCGGTTGACAGGCGGGTACGCTTATCCGTGATGATTCCCCCAGCCGCACTAAACCCCCTCTCTGACAAGACGCTAGCCGCAGGACAAGCAAGCACCTCCAGGGCATACAGCGCGAGTTCAGGCCACGTGTCCAGCTTCGACACCCAGTAGTTGTAGGGGGCAGAGGCGTCACGGAGGACGGTCGTGCGATCGGCTACGTACTCCCTCACCATCCTTTTACAGTGCTCCCGCCGACTCAGCCGTGACTGGGGAGCGGTGACACAGTCTTGCTGGGGAGCCATAAAGCTGTCAAGGGCCTTAAAGAGTGTTGGCCTGCCTGTGCTGTACATGCTGCCTGATCTCCGTGCCTCCCCTGCTACCTGGCCCTCGAAACTGCGCCTTCGGCCACTAGCGCTGTCGTATGGGAATTTTACCATCAGTTTGTCCGCCAGGGTCCTGTGGTATAGCAACACTCTCGAACCCCTTTCCTCTTCGGGTATGAGAGTGGAAAGGTTCTCCTTATACCGTGGGTCGAGCAGTGTGTACACCCAGTAATCCGTAGTGGCCAGAATGCGTGTAACGCGAGGGTCACGAGTAAGGCATCCTAACATGAAGTCAGCCATGTGTGCCAGGGTACCTGTACGCAACACATGGCTGTCCTCACTAGGAAGATCACTTTCAGGATCCTCCTCCTCCTCAGGCCATACACGCTGAAAGGATGACAGACCAGCAGCATGTGTACCCTCACCAGTGGGCCAAGCTGTGTCTTCCCCCTCCTCCTCATCTTCCTCCTCCTCCTCCTCCTCTTCCTCACCGCGCTGAGATATAGACAGGAGGGTGCTCTGACTATCCAGCGACATACTGTCTTTCCCCGCCTCTGTTTCCAAGTGCAAAGCGTCTGCCTTTATGCTTTGCAGGGAACTTCTCAAGAGGCATAAAAGAGGAATGGTGACGCTAATGATTGCAGCATCGCCGCTCACCACCTGGGTAGACTCCTCAAAGTTTCGAAGGACCTGGCAGATGTCTGCCAACCAGGCCCACTCTTCTGTAAAGAATTGAGGAGGCTGACTCCCACTGCGCCGCCCATGTTGGAGTTGGTATTCCACTATAGCTCTACGCTGCTCATAGAGCCTGGCCAACATGTGGAGCGTAGAGTTCCACCGTGTGGGCACGTCGCACAGCAGTCGGTGCACTGGCAGATTAAACCGATGTTGCAGGGTGCGCAGGGTGGCAGCGTCCGTGTGGGACTTGCGGAAATGTGCGCAGAGCCGGCGCACCTTTCCGAGCAGGTCTGACAAGCGTGGGTAGCTTTTCAGAAAGCGCTGAACCACCAAATTAAAGACGTGGGCCAGGCATGGCACGTGCGTGAGGCTGCTGAGCTGCAGAGCCGCCACCAGGTTACGACCGTTGTCACACACGACCATGCCCGGTTGGAGGCTCAGCGGCGCAAGCCAACGGTCGGTCTGCTCTGTCAGACCCTGCAGCAGTTCGTGGGCCGTGTGCCTCCTATCTCCTAAGCTGAGTAGTTTCAGCACGGCCTGCTGACGCTTGCCCACCGCTGTGATGCCACGACGCGCGACACCGACTGCTGCCGACGTGCTGCTGACACATCTTGATTGCGAGACAGAGGTTGCGTTGGAGGAGGAGGAGGGTGGTTTAATGGAGGAAGCATACACCGCCGCAGATACCACCACCGAGCTGGGGCCCGCAATTCTGGGGGTGCGTAGGACGTGAGCGGTCCCAGGCTCTGACTCTGTCCCAGCCTCCACTAAATTCACCCAATGTGCCGTCAGGGAGATATAGTGGCCCTGCCCGCCTGTGCTTGTCCACGTGTCCGTTGTTAAGTGGACCTTGGCAGTAACCACGTTGGTGAGGGCGCGTACAATGTTGTGGGAGACGTGGTGGTGCAGGGCTGGGACGGCACATCGGGAAAAGTAGTGGCGACTGGGAACTGAGTAGCGCGGGGCCGCCGCCGCCATCATACTTTTGAAGGACTCCGTTTCCACAACCCTATACATCAGCATCTCCAGGCTGATAAATTTGGCTACGTGCACGTTTAACGCTTGAGCGTGCGGGTGCGTGGCGGTGTACTTGCGCTTGCGCTCAAACACTTGCCCTAGCGACGGCTGGACGCTGCGCTGACAGACATTGCTGGATGGGGCCGAGCACAGCGGAGGTGAGGGTGTGGGTGCAGGCCAGGAGACGGTAGTTCCTGTGTCCTCAGAGGGGGGTTGGATCTCAGTGGCAGGTTGGGGCACAGGGGGAGAGGCAGCGGTGCAAACCGGAGGCGGTGAACGGCCTTCGTCCCACCTTGTGGGGTGCTTGGCCATCATATGTCTGCGCATGCTGGTGGTGGTGAGGCTGGTGGTGGTGGCTCCCCGGCTGACCTTGGCGCGACAAAGGTTGCACACCACTGTTCGTCGGTCGTCTGCACTCTCAGTGAAAAACTGCCAGACCTTTGAGCACCTCGGCCTCTGCAGGGTGGCATGGCGCGAGGGGGCGCTTTGGGAAACAGTTGGTGGATTATTCGGTCTGGCCCTGCCTCTACCCCTGGACACCGCACTGCCTCTTCCAACCTGCCCTGTTGCTGCCCTTGCCTCCCCCTCTGAAGACCTGTCCTCAGTAGGCGTAGCAAACCAGGTGGGGTCAGTCACCTCATTGTCCTGCTGCTCTTCCTCAGAATCCTCGGTGCGCTCCTCCCTCGGACTTAATGCCCTTACTACTACCTCACTGATAGACAACTGTGTCTCATCGTCATCGGCCTCCTCACCCACTGAAAGGTCTTGAGACAGTTGCCAGAAGTCCCCAGCCTCATCCCCCGGACCACGGGAACTTTCGAATGGTTGGGCATCAATCCTGATAAACTCCTCTGGTGGGAGATGAACCACTGCTGCCCAATCTGAGCAGGGGCCCGAGAACAGTTCCTGGGAGTCTGCCCGCTCCTCAGAATGTCTCATTTTCATGGAGTGAGGAGGCTGGGAGGAAGGAGGAGCAGCAGCCAGAGGATTCAGAGTTGCAGCAGTGGACGGCGCAGAACTCTGGGTGGACGATAGGTTGCTGGATGCACTTTCTGCCATCCACGACAGGACCTGCTCACACTGCTCATTTTCTAATAAAGGTCTACCGCGTGGACCCATTAAATGTGCTATGAATGTGGGGACGCCAGAAACGTGCCTCTCTCCTAATCCCGCAGCAGTCGGCTGCGATACACCTGGATCAGGAGCTCGGCCTGTGCCCACACCCGGACTAGGGCCTCCGCGTCCTCGGCCGCGCCCACGTCCTCTAGGCCTACCCCTACCCCTCAGCATGCTGTATTACCAGGAATGCAGAAACACAACACTGTAATTAAATGTGCCGCTTATTGGCCTGTGGTTGGAGGCTGAGTTCGCTTACGGAACGACAGGAAATAATTTGGCGCAAGCCTGCTGTAACACTTAGCTGCCTGCGTATTTATTTTGAGAAATAGTACCCCCAGCAGACACAGACCTAGAACACTGAGCAGAGTGACAGGCAGGCCAAATAGATTTTTTTAAAATCTTTTTTTCTAAAGGACCACTGCGTATATTCAATCTAATATGTCTTCTGGCCATGCCTACACAATTCTGTCCCTGGACTGTGTGACGGAACTGCAGTGTTGCACTGTTATTAAGTGCAACAGAGCGGTGATTTCAGAGCCAGGAAATAATTTGGCGCAAGCCTGCTGTAACACTTAGCTGCCTGCGTATTTATTTTGAGAAATAGTACCCCCAGCAGACACGGACCCAGAACACTGAGCACAGTGACAGGCAGGCCAAATAGATTTTTTTTAAATCTTTTTTTCAAAAGGACCACTGCGTATATTCAATCTAATATGTCTTTTCTCGCCCTGCCTACACAATTCTGTCCCTGGAGTATTACTGCAGGGCGCAATGCTCTGCACGGCCGATATACCAAAAAAAAAAAAAAGTGCAACACTGCTAAAAGCAGCCTCCACAGTACTGCACACGGTTAGATGTGGCCCTAAGAAGGACCGTTGGGGTTCTTGAAGCCTACACTAACTCCTAACACTCTCCCTGCCTAACCACCACTTCTGTCCCTGTAGTATTACTGCAGGGCGCAATGCTCTGCACGGCCGATATAGCAAAAAAAAAAAAAAGTGCAACACTGCTAACAGCAGCCTCCACAGTACTGCACACGGTTAGATGTGGCCCTAAGAAGGACCTTTGGGGTTCTTGAAGCCTACACTAACTCCTAACACTCTCCCTACAGCAGCTCCAGCACGATAGCACTTTCCCTCAGCTAAGTCACAACGCATCTGAGGCGAGCCGATTTTTATACTCGGGTGACACCTGATCTCGCCAGCCACTCACTGCAGGGGGGTGGTATAGGGCTTGAACGTCGCAGGGGGAAGTTGTAATGCCTTCCCTGTCTTTCAATTGGCCAGAAAAGCTCGCTAACGTCTCAGAGAGGAAAGTGAAAGTAACTCGAACATCGCGTGGTACTCGTTACGAGTAACGAGCATCTCGAACACGCTAATACTCGAACCAGTATCAAGCTCAGACGAGTATGTTCGCTCATCTCTAATAGAGACCTTTATATATGTTATAAAAGGAGAGAATGAACAGTAGGGAAATGATGGAAACCTTTACATAAGTCACAGGAGGAAAGAAAAGAGAAGAGGACACGATGGAAACCTTTATATATGTTACAGGATGAGAAGGAAGAGGAGGGACATGATGGAAACCTTTATATATGTTACAAGATGACAGAAGGGAGAGGAGGACATAATGGAAATCTCTATATATGTTACAGGAGGAGAGAAGGGAAAGGGGGACATGATGGGAACCTTTATATATGCTGCATGAGGAGAGAAGGGAGAAAGGAGATGATGGAAAGTTTTTGTATATATTAGAGGAAAGGAGATTGGAGGGGGAGGACATGATGGAAATCTTTATATATGCTGAGGGCGAGCACCCACTGGCGTTTTTTTACCTGCGTTTTGCGTTTTGCGTTTTTCCTGCACAGGCATAGAGATAACATGTGTTCCTGTCCACTGGCGTCTTTTTTGCATTGCGTTTGCGTTTTTAACATAGGAACTGTCAGTTGCATATGTGTCCTTATTTTTCTCCATGGAAATTAATGGCAAAGCCGCGAAAACGCTGCGAAAACGCTGCGTTTTTTTCCCGCGGGAAACGCAAACGCCAGTGGGTGCTCGCCCTAAAGTAGGAGAGAAGGGAGAGGTGGACATGATGGAAATCTTTAAATATGTTACAGGAAAACAGAAGGGAAAGGAAGACATGATGGAAACCTTTATATGTGTTAAATGAGGGGAGAAACGAGAGGGAGGACATGATGGATGCATTTTGCATATGTTACAGAAGGAGAGAAGGGAGAGAGAAGACATGATGGAAACCTTTATATATGTTACTGGAGGAGAGAGGGAAGAGTAGGGATATGATGAAAACCTAAATATATAGGAGAGGAAGGAGAGGGAGGACTCGATAGAAACCTATACATAAGTTACAGGTGGAAAGAAGGGAGAGGAGGACACGATGCAAAACCTTTATAAATCTTACAGGACGAGAGAAGGAAGAAAGGGACAAGATGGAGAACTTCATATATACAGGAGGAAAAAAAGGGACGCAAGGACATGATGGAAAGCATTTGTATATATTACAGGAAAAGAGAATGGACAGGAAAGACAGAATGGAAGCCTTTATACATGTTTAATAATGAGAGTAGGAAAAGAAAGTACATGATTGAAATCTTTTGCATATGTTACAGGAGGAGAGGAGGTATCGTGGGACATGATGGAAAACTTTATATATGTTACTGGAGGAGAGAATGGAAAGGAAGACATGATGGAAATCTTTACATAAATTACAGGAGGAAAGAAGTGAGAGAAGGACATGATGGAAACCTTTACATATGTTACAGGATGAAAGAAGGGAGAAGGTAAACATGATGGAAACCTTAATATATGTTACATGATGAGAGAAGGAAGAGGGGGACACGATGGCAAACTTTATATATGATACAAGAGGAGAAAAGGGAGGCAAGGACATGATGGAAATCATTTGTATATATTACAGGAAATAGAATGGAGAGGGAAGCCATGATGGAAACCTTTATATGTGTTACAGGATGAAAGAACGGAGAGGAGGACATGATGGACACCTTTACATATAGTACAGGATGAAAGAGGGGAAATGATGGAAACCTTTATATATGTTACAGGAATACAGAAGGGAGAGGAAGGACATGATGGGAACCTTTATATATGCTACAGGAGGAGGGAAGAGAGTAAGACATGATGAAAAACTTTACATATGATACAGGAGGAAAGAAGGGAGAAGGGGACATGATGGAAACCTCTATATATGTTACAGGAGGAGAGAAGGGAGAGGGGCGACATGATGGAAGCCTTTATATATGTTACAGGAGGAGAGAAGGGAGAGGGGGGCATGATGGAGACCTTTATAGATATTACAGGAGAAGAGAGGGGAGAAGGAGACATGATGGAGACCTTTATATATGTTACAGGAGGAAAAAAGGAGAGGAGAACATGATGGAGACCACTATATAAGTTACAAGATGAGAGAAAGAAGAGTAGGGACATGATGGATACCTTTTAAATATGTTACAGGAGGAAAAAAAGGAGAGGAGGACATAATGGGAACCTAAATGTATGTAACAGGAGTTGAGAAGGGAGAAAGAATAAAGACAAAACATTCAGAAGGAAATTAGATGAGCAGGGGACACCGATCACAAACTAAAATGTTTCTTCACAAATGCACAGAGCATGGGAAACAAACAAGGGGGATTGGAGCTCCTAACACAGGAAGAGAAATATGATATCATAGGCATCACAGAAATGTAATGAAAGATTAGAATACTAGGCTTGAAGGATATAATTTATTTATAAGAAACAGACCTAACAAATGAGGACGTGTTGCATTCTATGTCATCAAATAGGTGGCGCTGCAGATGCATTGCTTATTTGCATATATTTCCCCTTCCAACCCATATTAGGAAATAATACATCTCTACAGAGATTCAAGTTTCAGAGAATGGGAGTTCTGTAGAAACTGTTTGGGTAAGAATACAAGAAGAGAACAACAGAAGGACACCATTGTAGGCATTTACTATAGGCCACCTGGACAAGCAGGAGATATGGATGAACTCTTTCTATATCATATGGCTAAGTTCTCAAAAAAGCATGACATTGAGATCATGGGAGCTTTTAGTTATCCAGACATTTGCTGGGTGTCTCTGTGAGGCAAAAGTAATGGGTCCAACAACTTTTTATCTGCTCTTGCTGACAACTTTATTTTCCAAAAGGTAGAAGACAAAACAAGGGGATCTGCTATCTTGGATCTAATTCTTACCAATGGGGAGGAAATGGTTGAGGAAGTAAAGGTGGCAGGGACCTTAGGAGGCAGTGATCATGCTATTCTTGAATTTTGGATAGCAAGAGGAGGAAGACCTGGGAAGACTCAGATCTCAAGGTTGGATTTCAGAAAGGCAGCTTTTAATGGACACAGAAAAGGGGTAGGAAGGATCCAATGGCTGGATGTTTATAAGGACAGAAATGTCCAAAAAACCTGGAAAATATTTGAAAATGAGATTTTCAAAGCACAGTCATTAACAATTCCTAAAAGGAGGAAGAATGGGAAGCATTTAAAGAGACCATGATTGATGAACACACAACTTACATGCTAATAAATAAAAATGTTTATCAACTGGAAAGAGGGGGGGATATTTAAAGAAGAGTATAATTGAATCTGAAGAAACCGTAGGGCAAGTATCAGAAAAGCTCAAGTTAATAAGGAATTGAGGCTTTAAAGAAAGGCCAAAAACAATAAAATGATCTAGGTGATATGTCAAAAGCAAAAGAAAAGTCAAATATGCTATATGATGTTAACATGATGAAAAGAGTGAATTGGTAAAAAATGGCATTGGGAAGTCTGAACTTTTAAATTCCTGTTTTGTATCTGTTTTCTCTCAGAAAGTAGATGGAACATCAGCTGATCTTCCCAATGATATAGAAGGAATAAAGTAATGCAGGCTATATATAAAGAGAAAAATGGTGAGAGAACTAGAGATGAGCGAGCACCAAAATGCTCGGGTGCTCGTTACTCGGGACAAAATTATCACGATGCTCGAGGGTTCGTTTCGAGTAACGAACCCCACTGAAGTCAATGGGCGACCCGAGCATTTTTGTATATCGCCGATGCTCGCTAAGGTTTTCATTTGTGAAAATCTGGGCAACTCAAGAAAGTGATGGGAACGACACAGCAACGGATAGGGCAGGTGAGGGGCTACATTTTGGGCTGCATCTCAAGTTCCCAGGTCCCACTATTAAGCCACAATAGCGGCAAGAGTGAACCTCCACCCCCCCCACCAACAACTTTTACTTCTGAAAAGCCCTCATTAGCAATGCATACCTTAGCTAAGCACCACACTACCTCCAACAAAGCACAATCACTGCCTGCATGACACTCCGCTGCCACTTCTCCTGGGTTACATGCTGCCCAACCCCCCCCCCCCGCACGACGCAGTGTCCACAGCGCACATCAAACTGTCCCTGCGCAGCCTTCAGCTGCACTCATGCCACACCACCCTCATGTCTATTTATAAGTGCGTCTGCCATGACGAGGAACCGCAGGCACACATTGCAGAGGGTTGGCACGGCTAGGCAGCGACCCTCTTTAAAAGGGGCGGGGCGATAGCCCACAATGCTGTACAGAGGCAATGAGAAATATAATCCTGTGCCACCGCCATCAGGAGCTGCACACGTGGGCATAGCAATGGGGAACCTATGTGCCACACACTATTCATTCTGTCAAGGCGTCTGCATGCCCCAGTCAGACCGCGGTTTTTTATAAATAGTCACAGGCAGGTACAACTCCGCAATGGGAATTCCGTGTGCACCCACAGCATGGGTGGCTCCCTGGAACCCACCAGCTGTACATAAATGTATCCCATTGCAGTGCCCATCACAGCTGAGGTAACGTCCGATTAAATGCAGGTGGGCTTCGGCCCACACTGCATGCCCCAGTCAGACTGGGGTTCTTTAGAAGTGGACACATGCAGTTACAACTCCCTGTGGACCCACAGCATGGGTGGCTCCCTGGAACCCACCGGCGGTACATAAATATATCCCATTGCAGTGCCCAACACAGCTGATGTAACGTCAGCTTTAATGCAGGTGGGCAAAAAATTAATTGGATTACACTGTAGGCGAGGGCCCCAAAAAATTGCTGTACCAACAGTACTAATGAACGTCAGAAAAATTGCCCATGCCCAACCAAGAGGGCAGGTGAAACCCATTAATCGCTTTGGTTAATGTGGCTTAATTTGTAACTAGGCCTGGAGGCAGCCCAGTTAAAATAAAAATTGGTTCAGGTGAAAGTTTCAACGCTTTAATGAGCATTGAAACGTATAAAAATTGTTTACAAAAATTATATGACTGAGCCTTGTGGGCCTAAGAAAAATTACCCGTTCGGCGTGATTACGTCAGGTTTCAGGAGGAGGAGCAGGAGGATGAATATTATACACAGATTGATGAAGCGAAAAGGTCCCCGTTTTTGATGGGGATACAGAACGATGCTTCCATCTGCGGGTGCAGCCTATGTATTGTTTAGGTATCGCTGCTGTCCGCTGGTGGAGAAGAGAAGTCTGGGAAAATCCAGGCTTTGTTCATCTTGATGAGTGTAAGCCTGTCGGCACTGTCGGTTGACAGGCGGGTACGCTTATCCGTGATGATTCCCCCAGCCGCACTAAACACCCTCTCTGACAAGACGCTAGCCGCAGGACAAGCAAGCACCTCCAAGGCATGCAGCGCGAGTTCAGGCCACGTGTCCAGCTTCGACACCCAGTAGTTGTAGGGGGCAGAGGCGTCACTGAGGACGATCGTGCGATCGGCTACGTACTCCCTCACCATCCTTTTACAGTGCTCCCGCCGACTCAGCCTTGACTGGGGAGCGGTGACACAGTCTTGCTGGGAAGCAAGAAAGCTGTCAAAGGCCTTGGAGAGTGTTCCCCTGCCTGTGCTGTACATGCTGCCTGATCTCTGTGCCTCCCCTACTACCTGGCCCTCGGAACTGCGCCTTCGGCCACTAGCGCTGTCGGATGGGAATTTTACCATCAGCTTGTCCGCCAGGGTCCTGTGGTATAGCATCACTCTCGAACCCCTTTCCTCTTCGGGTATGAGAGTGGAAAGGTTCTCCTTATACCGTGGGTCGAGCAGTGTGTACACCCAGTAATCCAGAGTGGCCAGAATGCGTGTAACGCGAGGGTCACGAGAAAGGCATCCTAACATGAAGTCAGCCATGTGTGCCAGGGTACCTGTACGCAACACATGGCTGTCCGCACTAGGAAGATCACTTTCAGGATCCTCCTCCTCCTCCTCAGGCCATACACGCTGAAAGGATGACAGGCAAGCAGCATGGGTACCCTCAGCATTGGGCCATGCTGTCTCTTCCCCCTCCTCCTCATCCTCCTCCTCCTCCTCAACGCGCTGAGATATAGACAGGAGGGTGCTCTGACTATCCAGCGACATACTGTCTTTCCCCGCCTCTGTTTCCGAGCGCAAAGCGTCTGCCTTTATGCTTTGCAGGGAACTTCTCAAGAGGCATAGCAGAGGAATGGTGACGCTAATGATTGCAGCATCGCCGCTCACCATCTGGGTAGACTCCTCAAAGTTTCCAAGGACCTGGCAGATGTCTGCCAACCAGGCCCACTCTTCTGTAAAGAATTGAGGAGGCTGACCTCCACAGCGCCGCCCATGTTGGAGTTGGTATTCCACTATAGCTCTACGCTGCTCATAGAGCCTGGCCAACATGTGGAGCGTAGAGTTCCATTGTGTGGGCACGTCGCACAGCAGTCGGTGCACTGGCAGATTAAACCGATGTTGCAGGGTGCGCAGGGTGGCAGCGTCCGTGTGGGACTTGCAGAAATGTGCGCAGAGCCGGCGCACCTTTTCGAGCAGGTCTGACAAGCGTGGGTAGCTTTTCAGAAAGCGCTGAACCACCAAATTAAAGACGTGGGCCAGGCATGGCACGTGCGTGAGGCTGCCGAGCTGCAGAGCCGCCACCAGGTTACGGCCGTTGTCACACACGACCATGCCCGGTTGGAGGCTCAGGGGGGCAAGCCAGCGGTCGGTCTGCTCTGTCAGACCCTGCAGCAGTTCGGGGGCCGTGTGCCTCTTCTCTCCTAAGCTGAGTAGTTTCAGCACGGCCTGCTGACGCTTGCCCACCGCTGTGCTGCAACGCCGCGCGATACCGACTGGTGGCGACGTGCTGCTGCTGACACATCTTGATTGCGAGGCAGAGGTTGCGTTGGAGGAGGAGGAGGAGGAGGATGGTTTAGTGGAGGAAGCATACACCGCTGCAGATACCAGCACCGCGCTGGGGCCCGCAATTCTGGGGGTGGGTAGGACGTGAGCGGTCCCAGGCTCTGACTCTGTCCCAGCCTCCACTAAATTCACCCAATGTGCCGTCAGGGAGATATAGTGGCCTTGCCCGCCTGTGCTTGTCCACATGTCCGTTGTTAAGTGGACCTTGGCAGTAACCGCGTTGGTGAGGGCGCATACAATGTTGCGGGAGACGTGGTGGTGCAGGGCTGGGACGGCACATCAGGAAAAGTAGTGGCGACTGGGAAGTGAATAGCGCGGGGCCGCCGCCGCCATCATGTTTTTGAAGGCCTCCGTTTCCACAAGCCTATACGGCAGCATCTCCAGGCTGATAAATTTGGCTATGTGCACGTTTAACGCTTGAGCGTGCGGGTGCGTGGCGGCGTACTTGCGCTTGCGCTCCAACACTTGCACTAGCGACGGCTGGACGGTGCGCTGACAGACATTGGTGGATGGGGCCGAGGACAGCGGAGGTGAGGGTGTGGGTGCAGGCCAGGAAACGGTAGTGCCTGTGTCCTGAGAGAGGGGTTGGATCTCAGTGGCAGGTTGGGGCACAGGGGGAGAGGCAGCGATGCAAACCGGAGGCGGTGAACGGCCTTCGTCCCACCTTGTAGGGTGCTCGGCCATCATATGTCTGTGCATGCTGGTGGTGGTGAGGCTGGTGGTGGTGGCTCCCCGGCTGATCTTGGCGCGACAAAGGTTGCACACCACTGTTCGTCGGTCGTCTGCACTCTCAGTGAAAAACTGCCAGACCTTTGAGCACCTCGGCCTCTGCAGGGTGGCATGGCGCGAGGGGGCGCTTTGGGAAACAGTTGGTGGATTATTCAGTCTGGCCCTGCCTCTACCACTGGCCACCGCACTGCCTCTTCCAACCTGCCCTGCTGCTGCCCTTGCCTCCCCCTCTGAAGACCTGTCCTCAGTAGGCGTAACAAACCAGGTGGGGTCAGTCACCTCATTGTCCTGCTGCTCTTCCTCCGAATCCTCTGTGTGCTACTCCCTCGGACTTGCTCCAATTACTACTACCTGAGTGATAGACAACTGTGTCTCATCGTCATCGTCCTCCTCACCCACTGAAAGCTCTTGAGACAGTTTCCTGGAAGTCCCCAGCCTCATCCCCCGGACCCCGGGAACTTTCCAAAGGTTGGGCATCGGTCACGACAAACTCCTCCGGTGGGAGAGGAACCATTGCTGGCCATTCTGGGCAGGGGCCCGGGAACAGTTCCTGGGAGTCTGCCTGCTCCTCAGAATGTGTCATTGTAATGGAGTGAGGAGGCTGGGAGGAAGGAGGAGCAGCAGCCAGAGGATTCAGAGTTGCAGCAGTGGACGGCGCAGAACTCTGGGTGGTCGATAGATTGCTGGATGCACTTTCTGCCATCCACGACAGGACCTGCTCACACTGCTCATTTTCTAATAAAGGTCTACCGCGTGGACCCATTAATTGTGAGATGAATGTGTGGACGCCAGAAACGTGCCTCTCTCCTAATCCTGCAGCAGTCGGCTGCGATACACCTGGATCAGGAGCTCGGCCTGTGCCCACACCCTGACTTGGGCCTCCGCGTCCTCGCCTGCGTCCTCGTCCTCTAGGCCTACCTCTACCCCTCAGCATGGTGTATTACGAGTAGAGCAGAAACAGAACGCTGTAATTAAATGTTCCGCTTATTGGCCTGTGGTTGGAGGCTGACTTCCCTTATGGAACGCACAGCAGAGCCAGGAAACAATTTTGCGCACGCCTGTAGTGAGACGTAGGTGCGTATCACTGAGCTAGTGGAATTCACAGCGCAGAAGCAGTCAAGTCGCCAAAGGGCAGTGGTATGCCTTAAGTATTTTGCTTCTATTTTTTTAAATGGTGAGCTGTTACAGCATACAGATATTGTAGGCAGCGTATATTATGTATACTGTTTCCCTCTGCCGCTATCACGGCGGTGATGTAACGGAGACAGCAGAGCCAGGAAACAATTTTGCGCACGCCTGCACTGAGATGTAGGTGCGTATCACTGAGCTAGTGGAATTCACAGCACAGAAACACTCAAGTCGCCAAAGAGCAGTGGTACGCCTTAAGTATTTGGCTTCCCTTTTTTTAAATGGTGAGCTGATACAGCAGACAGATACTGTATGCAGCGTATATTATGTTTACTGTTTCCCTCTGGCGTTATCACGGCAGTGATGTAACGGGCACAGCAGAGCCTGGAAACAATTTTGCGCACGCCTGCTGTAACGCTTAGCTGCATATTAATTAGGACTACTACCCCCAGCAGACACGCAGTACACTGAAGACGGTCACAGGCAGCCCAAATATAGTATTTTTCCCGAATTTTTTTGAAAAAGCCCACTGCCTATATAGACAGTATATCTCTTTCACCTTTCCCACTGTCCCTGCCTCACCAGTACTGCCCCTATACTAAGTAAAATGACTGCAGACTGAGGACGCAATGGTCTGCACGCCCGATATACAAAAAAAAAAAAATTGTGCAACACTGCTAAAAGCAGCCTCAACAGTACTGCACACGGTCAGATGTGGCCCTAAGAAGGACCGTTGGGGTTCTTCAAGCCTAAAATAACACCTAACGCTCTCCCTATAGCAGCAGCAGCATCAGCAGCACTTTCCCTGATCTCTTTCAGAATGCATCTGTGGCGAGCCGCGGGAGGGGGCCGATTTATATACTCGGGTGACACCTGATCTCGCCAGCCACTCACTGCAGGGGGGTGGTATAGGGCTGGAACATCACAGGAGGAAGTTGTAATGCCTTCCATGTCTTTCTATTGGCCAGAAAAGCGCGCAAATGTCTCAGAGATAAAAGTGAAAGTAACTCGAACATCACGTGGTGCTCGTCTCGAGTAACGAGCATCTCGAACACCCTAATACTCGAACGAGCATCAAGCTCGCACGAGTACGCTCGCTCATCTCTAAACACAAGCAATCTCTTTTTAAGATTAAATAGAAGAAATAACCAAGTGATTAAACTTTTTTCATCTGAGCTCTGAAACTGCAAATCTTCGAATATCCTTGTCCCGAAAGAATTCAATATGTGAAAGTAAAATAGAGAAAGTGTTTTGCTCCAAATACAGTAATTACTGCTGCTTTGTGAATTGTATTTTTCTGCTATTTAGTTCTTAGGGCTTTTTTGTCTCTGAGACCAGCAGGCTTCCCCTTCAGAGTTTTTTTTCTATTTCTGTGTTTTACATTCTTTCATGTGTACCGAGTTTTAGTATAATTATGGAAACATACTATAGCATTTTTTTAGCCCCACTTAGAATCAGAAATCTTTCACAATATAGATTCATGCTGTTGCTGCCTTTACAGATCTTGTCATATGCACAGACACGATAACGCAGTGACTCTTATTACAGTTGCTATAAAGGACTCAGGTAAGATATTTATTAGAAAAATAACATTGAAAATGTGAACAAAAATTTCAAAAAGACATCAGAACACATAAAAGCCAAATTCAAAGTACTTTGCTGCATTTTTAGTAGACAAGTTATAACAAAAAATGAAAATAAAAAAAATGACTAAAAAAAGAATATACTGCTGGAACTAATAAAATCTAAATTTTGTGCAAACGACTGCATACATTTATAGAACAGATCTATCTCTACGATCAGCAGGTCTGTCACATGTTGCACTCGGAGTAGTAACAGATTCCCTTTAAACCATTTTTTCTGGTTTAGAATAACAATTTTCCCTATTAGGTTATTGACTAGATGGGGTCCTCTGTTAAAATTCCACTCTGCTAATTTTTGTTTACCCAGCTACTTTCCTCAGATAGTCATGTGATCTTAATTCTAAGCAGGTCAGATTTACTTGGGGTTATTAATTCATTTTCTAGTCAATTTTTCAGTTTGTGATGCTGTTGCATGAATCCTACCACAGAAACTGCTTAGAAGAGGCCACAGTTTCTGTCCTGTCACAGTTACTGATGATGATCACACAGCTCCTGTCACACAGTTATAATAAAGAAGATCACAGCTCATCCTCCTGCTTATTAACATATGGTGTGTACATTATTTAGTTGAATATAGAAGGTAAAATATCTAGAGGAAAGGAGATTTCTACACCAACCTCATTACTGTAGGAGTAGTGAGACCATGGAACTCTCTCCTGAGGAGCGGTGATGGTGATATAATATAAGAGTATAAAAGGGTCCTGAATGCCTTGCTTGAGCGTTACAATATTATGTTATATCACTGATTACTCAGAAGGGTCGGTGATCCGGGGACTACTCTGATTAACCAACATGAGTCAAGAAAGAATTTTTCTCTAAAGTGGGGAAAACTGGCTTCTCTATCATTTTCTTTTTTGCTTCCCGCTGGTTCAACATTGGGGGGTAACAGGCTGAAATGGATGGATATCTGTCTTTTTAATGCCTAACAGACTATGTTGCTATGTTAAACTGCTCCTCCCAGCAGGCGGAAATAGTATAGCCTTTAGCTAATGCCATGCTAAGCCATCATGGAAAAGATGTGAATGTGAAACCAAAATCCTTGCACTATATGAAAGTGGTTGGGATACACAGAAGACCTCCAGAGTCTTACAAGCAGGCATGGAGAAATGTGTTTTTCACATGGCGTTGCCCCTTAAGAACGCTCATGTTGTGGAAAGAATAGAGGGTAGTTATAAAGAGCTTCTCTCTCCATGGAGGATCTGTTCTCTTTTATGTTACTGGGAAAACTCATTGGGATGCATAGGCTCTGTGTAATACTTAAAGGGGTTTCCGAGATTTTTTTTTTGTCAAATCATGTTCTCCATGCAACAAAATAACAAAGTCGTATTCTCAACTCTCTCGGCTCTCCGCTGTGTCCAGCACTAACGCTCCCAGTCTTCCCTCTGACATAAAGTTTATAGGTCACAAGAGTCCATTTACCGTGCATCATAGGCTGACTGCAGCCTGCAAACAAATGCTGCCACAAAGGACCAAGAAGCAGCACAAGAGTTGCAGAGAGCCGGGAGAGGTGAGAGAAAGACTCTTATTTTATTGCGTGGGGAACATAATTGAAGAAAAAAAAAACCTGGAACACCCCTTTAATGTTTCCTGACTAAAAGCCAATTGCAGGAGTTCTCAAAAGGGGGATATTTGTGATAAGTTTGTTAACCCTTTGCAATCCAAGTTTGAATTTAGGGTTTTCTAGGGGGCTTTCTCTTTCTGCCATCATACAATGGCGCCATCTGCTGGCTAGAGCTAGTACTGCAGTATGTGACATGCCAGAGAGGCCCCCGACAACAGAGCGATCGGCAATAAACAGTAAGAATACCCTGCCAGACGTCTTCCGACATCAGAGCTGTACAGGCTTCAATCAGAATGTAGGAAGATGTCAGACAGTGGATTGGAAAGGGTTAAGTGAGACTGCTGACAAGTAATTGTCCAAAGCAGGGAACCCCTTTAAGCAAAAATATAAAAAAAATATCCATTGTGCATAGGGAACAAAATGATTAACCGCTAAATAATAATGAACCAGTTAATACATATTAATGGATTTTACATTATCTTAAAACAACCCTCAAAAAAATCACTGAAAAAGGCAATAGAGATAGAGAGGTACATTCATTGTCAAAACTAATCCCTAAATTAGTGATTACCAGAGGATAATTTATTCCAGAAAATTGAGCACTTATATGGAGGCTCTGGTACCCTCTTAGGCTGCCTCCTAGGTGGGCATGGAAGCTCCAGTTCCCTGTTGTACCACCTCTAGCTTGGAAACAAGATGTGATACAGGCAGGCATGAAGCCTCTAGTTCCCTGTTGTACCGCCTTTAGCTTGGATACAAGATGTGATATGGGTGGATATGAAGGCCTACAAGTTGTGTGTGGTATCCTGACACATCGCACCACAATTGCTGTAATTGAGTCTTTAGATCATGCAAACTCCAAAGTTGGTGTCTCAGATGGTCAAATACATCTTCCATTTGTGATGAATCTGGCCTATTGAGCAGCCACGGAAGGGTGACAATGTTGTGGAGGCATTCCTGTGACCTCCTTGTGTGTATAAAAAGCCATTCCATGAAAAGCAACACATGTGGCTGCAGGATGTACTGAACATATTGCCGAGCAATCATTTTCCCTTGTACCACTACTAGGGGTAACCAGCTGTTGCATTTGATGGCCTCCAGACCATCACAGCAGCCGTGGGAGCAGTGTGCTGTTCCACAGCAAAGGCAGGACTAAGGTGCTCAGCTCTAAGTCTCCAGATACAAACACAGCCATTGTCAGCACCCAAACTAAACCTGGATTTGTCGCTGAAGACATCCTGGTTCCACTCCATAGCATCCAGTTTCATTGTTCACAACACCACTACAAACTGAGTCGAAAGTGGATTGGTGTCAATGGCAGTACACGTCATTGACGCTGTGAGACTTAAAGGGGTTGTCCCGCGAAACAAAGTTGGGGTATACACTTCTGTATGGCCATATTAATGCACTTTGTAATGTACATTGTGCATTAATTATGAGCCATACAGAAGTTATTCACTTACCTGTTCCGTTGCTAGCGTCCTCGTCTCCATGGTGCCGTCTAATTTTCAGCGTCTAATCGCCCGATTAGACGCGCTTGCGCAGTCCGGTCTTCTCCCTTCTGAATGGGGCCGCTCGTGCCAGAGAGCTGCTCCTCGTAGCTCCGCCCCGTCACGTGTGCCCATTCCAGCCAATCAGGAGGCTGGAATCGGCAATGGACCGCACAGAAGACCTGCGGTCCACCGAGGGTGAAGATCCAATGTAAGTAAGAAGTTACCGGAGCGCGGGGATTCGGGTAAGTACTATCCGTTTTTTTCTTTAAACCCCTGCATCGGGTTTCTCTCGCGCCGAACGGGGGGGCTATTGAAAAAAAAAACAACCTGTTTCGGCACGGGACAACCCCTTTAATGTCCTTACAGACACAGGGCCTGTAGTGGTGGTACCACCTGTCTTAGGATGGCAGAGAATGAAACAGTTGGAGCTGCTTGTGCTTGTGGGTGGTCAGGCGATTCTCTCTACTGGTAGTCTGTCAGGGGTGTCCTGAGCTCAGTCAACTTGTGTTCCCTTTCTAACAGTCTGGTCAGAATGGCCCCAGTGGGGAACAATTCATCGATAAGACCATCCAGTTTCTCACATCCCAATAATGCACCCCTCTCAGACTCTGGTAATGGGGTGAAATCTCTTAGGTTAAGTTGTAGAGGCGTCTAGTGGTCCATAAGCTCTACACAAGCAGAAGAAGTCTCTACATGCAAGGAGCCTCTGGGAGGCCTTTTATTGGCCAAGGGTGGGAGCAGTTTTAGGGCCTCAGGTGACAAGACCATTCATCTAATCACACCACAACTCTAATCATTTGTATATCTGTCTGAGATGGAACTGCATGCCGAGTTTTGTAGCAAAACAACTTCTTCTAGGTGCTTGTTTGTTTTTTTACATAGTGTTCATTGGCAAGCACACAAATTCCTACCAGCATACAGAAAGGCAAAATGCTCTATGAGTGTGGTAGCACAGGTGCAAAATACTGATGAATAGCCACTCATGCACCTACCCTACATTGGGGGGGTAGATATAGAAATTTGACAGGTTACTTTATAGTGGAGGTCTGCTGCTGGGACCCCAGCCCATTAGCTGTTCATCTTTCACTCCAATACAATGCTGGATCAGTGCACAATATATTGAGATATCTGCTTTCTGATTATGTGGTCTTCTGGGCAGCAAACTTCTGCCAATCAGCTATTGATGACCTATGCTGTCAATAACTGATCTGTTTTTAAGAGCTAGAAAATGCCTTTACACATTATACATAGAAGATACAATCCCACCAAAATGTAGAGGAAGCAGGCAGAGCTGCAATGACAATTTATGTACCTTTACAAAAATAAATGGGAAAAAGAAATAGTCATAACAAAAAGAACTGTAAAGGTATTTACCGGAGATGTAGATGCTTCAAGCTACAGTCAGCTTGAAGCAGCATGGAAGAGTGCGGAGTCTTCAACACACACTGCTGCTGCCCACCCCACTCAGCTGCCGCTGGGTCCACGGTTGGTCGTGGCTCTTATTGATGCACTGTATGCCACATCCTTTTCTCTGCCTGGTCTTTGGCCTCAGTCCATAGGGCTCCTGTGCGTTCCCGTGCCTGATTTAAAAGACCAGAAAGTGCTCCACTAATTGTTTCCCCCACCAGTGCCCTGACTCCTCAAGCTACTGTATATTAGGCATCCACACCCAAGGCTACGTAAGGAATTTGGTTCCACTTCAGTTGTGACAACGCCCCAGTTTGTGTGTTTTCCAGTTAAAAACTCTGTTTGCTTCTGACTGCGTTTGACTTCTGAATTCCAGACCTTGGCTACGTTACTGGACTCCACTATCTGTCTACCACTTGCTCTGACTTAGAGGTAGACAAAAAGAGGATTTCTGTTTCTCACATGCTACTCTTCAACTTTGAAATTGAGCTTTGCTCTCCATCTCTTACAGGAGCTACAACACAAAATTGAAATCCACGTTCTGGGACCCCCAGGGGCCCAAGTCGCTATATCATTGTGTAGCACATCCATGCCTTCCTATTCAAGTATGCTACTGTTATTTTAATATGGGACACCAGTATTGAGATATAGCGCTGGATCAGGCTTGTTAGCTAAACCCTGTATATTACCCATCTTGATCCTTGGCTTAAATTGACCCTAAATTCTGATTTGGTATATGATATTGGTCCGTAGTGTTTTCAAGCCTTGAAATGGAAAGATTACCCGGCCAAATGTAAAGAAATTAAGTTGTATCTGTGATCGATTTCCTTCTAAGAGGATTGCATTATTTTGAAGTCTTGTGTCGGAATATATGGTAATACCCTGTATGATGTTCCGCAGCGTTTATGGTTTGCTTATTTTAGTATACTCCTGGTACTCTATTCTCTTCTGCTGTTTGTATAAACATGTAGCTCACAGTATATATCTCATGCACTTGATGTATTTAAATAGATGTGGAAACCTGTCTTCCGGATGCATTTCAAAGTGTAAGCTATTGTGACTGTACAGGTCCATCATTTTAAGCTTACAAATTCCTTATGACAGCAATTTTCTTCATCTTTCATTCTGCTATATTATGCAGCTCTGGGTCAAAATGTATCACATTCCCCGTACAGACGTATTCAAAGTGGGTTCTCCTTAATGACAGCCTGCTGCATTATGAAGGAGGATGTAAATCCATACCGAGTGTACGAGCCGCTCATGAAACATTGGTACTTTTTTATTTTTATTTCACCTAATCAGAGTAAAAAAATGCTTTTGGATCCTAAATAACTGACCTGAGCGCGTTTGTGCGCTAAGTATCCCAGATAACAACTTGCATCTGCATTTATAAATATCGCAAACGTGTGGTTTTTATTGCAGAACAAAAGAGAATTTATCCTTAAAATACAAAAAAAAAGTATAAATCTTTGAACGTAGTGAAGAGTAATTATTGGAATAATCTGATCAGAAGCGATCGACTCTAGTTTCCAAAACTAATCACGAATCAGAATGACCTGATCCGTATTCACATTAAAGTCAATAGGAATAAAAACTGGGTTCACTAATTCGGTTTACGAAAGGTCCCTAATGCAGTGGCTTTTCAGTGAATATGGCTCAGTGGTTAGCACTACTGCCTTGCAGTGCTGGGGTCCTGGGTTCAAATCTCAAGGACAACATGTGCATGGACTTTGAATACAGATGTTGCCCTTGGTCAGATTTGAACCTGCAAGGCAACAGTGCTAACCAGTGAGCCACATTTATACAGCAAGAACCAGTACCATCAAGATGGACTTGGGAGTGTCTATAGATCATATATGTCTGGATGTTTCTAAAGCATTTGACATTGTGCCACATAAGTTTATATATAAAATGAGACGGTCTGGGTGAAAACGTGTGTAGCTGGGGATAGAAATCAGAGGGTGGTAAGAAATGACTGGGCCACTGTTGCTAGTGGGGTTCTGCAGGGCTCAGTATTAGGTCCCATTCTGTTCATATATATTTATCAACGACCTGATAGAGCGACTGCACAATAGAAAATAATATAAGGTAATTAATACAATGGAGGACAATATACCGCAGGAAATGGACCTAGATAAGCTGGTGGCTTGGACAGAAAAATGGCCAATGAAGTTCAATGTGGATAGATGTAAGGCTATGCACATGGGCAGGAGAAATGGATGTCACCAATATACACTAAATGGGGTACTAGTTGACTGTAGACTTAACTGGAGCAATCAATGCCAGTCAGCTGCTGCAAAAGCAAATAAAGTATTGGGGTGCATTAAGAAAGAGGTATAGTGGCGAGGGACGAGAACATTATTGTTTCACTATATAAGGCACTTGTCAGGCCTCACATGGAATATTGTATGCAGTTTTGGACTCCAATACTCAGGAAAGATGTTGCAGTGCTTGAGGGGGTTAAAAAAAAAAGGGCAACTAAATTAATAAACGGATTGAGAGGACCAGAATACCCAGAGAGGCTATCAAAATTGGGATTATTCACTCTGGAAAAAGACGGTTAAAGGGCAACCAAACAACTGTGTATAATTATACATGAGGGGACAATACAAGGATCTCTTCCATGATCTGTTTATACCCAGGACTGCGATGGTAACAAGAGGGCATCCTCTATGCCCAGAATAAAGAAGGTTTCATTCCAAAACAGAAGGGGGTTCTTTACTGTAAGAGCAGTGAGACTGTAGAACTGTCTGCCTGAAGACGTGGTGATGTCAAAATCGAGGAGTTTAAGAGGGGACTATATGTCTATTTAGAACGCTATGTCAATACTGTATATAGACATTCGATAACCAGCGGGGTTGTTGATCCATGTCTTGGAATCAGGTAGGAACTTTCGAACATTGATCCAGGGATTATTTTGACTGCCGTTATGAAATGGGCTAAGTTGGCATCTGCCTCATGTTTTGTTTTTTTTTTGCCTTCGCTTGGTTCAACAATGGGGGGTGGATACAGGCTGCACGGGATGGACATTGTCTTCTTTCGGCCCAACAAACTATGTTTTACTATGTTTTCTCCTGTTGCAATGTATAGAAGAGATAATAGTAGTTAGATTCCTTCCTTCAGCTCAAAGAGAATTGAGTCACAGGTGCAGCTTGCAGAGAGCAAAACCAATGAAAATGCAGAATACATGTCATCCAGAAGCTAGAAATAGTGTTATACCTTAAGGACACCCACAGCAGCTTATTCTGAAAATTCATATTAGTTAGGTTCGCTCTTATTTCTTAGTCAACCTACATATTTTTTACACAATTTTTGTCAGGACACATTAGACCTTTATTTTGAGCAATTAAATAATAGATATTTATATTTTTAAAATAAGGATTAAAAGGCAAACATTGTGAAAAAAGCTAAAGTCCTTTGTCTATTTTTACAGAAATAGGGGTAAATTTACTAACACTGTCTAAAAGTTAGACAGTGAAAACTAGAGTACACAGTCTTTAAATGTGCCATATCTATTACAGTAGCTTTACTGAAAGATAAATCTGTCAGATTTTAAGACTGTCTAGTTTACGCCAAAAATTGCACCAAACCTTGGAGCAATTCGGTGCAATGGGATACAATTTTTAGGACAATTTAGTCCATACGTCTTTTCTGTACAAGTTGGAAAAAGTGTCTAAAAGCACATAGTAAATATATAAAACACAGAGTCTGACCGACAGAACAATAACACAGTTAGGGCTCTTAGAAGGGGGGGACAAAATAGCACACTGAAAATACCACTAAGTTGTTATTATCTGACACAACTCAGCAGTCCTGACAGAAGACAACAACCTACCACCACCACAGAGATCCAGTGGGCTAAAGGACCTGTGCTGATACTGCTGTGGGAGGAGCCAAGCTCTGTGCGTGATGGGTGGGGTGTAGCTGAGCTGTGTGCAATGTGTGGGGATCATAATGCATGTACCATGTAGCAGAGCTGTGTGGCACATTGCTACTGGTTCTCTCTCTCTCTCTCTCTCTCTCTCTCTCTCTCTCTCTCTCTCTCTATATATATATATATATATATATATATATATATCTGACTCACCACTAATTCTCTAGCTTCCCAATGTCGCACAAACATGAAATTTGACAGGAGAATTCTTTAGGTCCTAAAGAGGAAAAATAAAGGGGTCACAACTCAAAAATTAAAAGCCAAGTGCAAACGTATTGGCACCCTTTTATAATGTACCTAATCTAATTCTCTAACTTCCTGGTGTCGTGCAAACATGAAATTTGTCAGGAGCATTCTTTAGGTCTTACATAGGAAACGTAAAGGGGTAACAAATCGAAAATGCAATGCTAATTGCAAAAGTATTGGCGCCCCTGTGTAATGTATCAAATCTAATTCTCTAACTTCCCGATGTCATAGAAACATGAAATTTTCAATGATCATTCTTTAGGTCCTAAATAGGAAAAGAAAAGGGGTCGCAACTTGATTATTCAATGCCACGTGCAAACGTTTTGGCACCCCTATGTAATGTAACTTCCCGGGGTCTCACAAACATGAAATTTGGCACAACCATTCTTTAGGTCTTAAATGGGAAAAGTAAAGAGGTTACAACTTGAAAATGCAATGTTAAGTGCAAAAGTATTGGCACCCCATGTGTAATGTATCTAATCTAATTCTCTAACTTCCCAGTGTCATGCAAACATGACATTTGAAACAACTATTCTTTATGTCCTAAATAGTAAAAGTAAAAGGCTCATAACTAGATTATTTAATGCTAAGTGCAAAAGTATTGGCACTCCTATGTAATGTACCTAATCTAATTCGGTAACTTCCCAATGTCATACAAACCAGAAATTCGGTAACCTCCCAATGTCATGCAAACCTGAAATTTGGCATGACTATTCTTTAGGTCCTAAATAGAAAAAGTAAAGGGGTCACAACTTGCCTATTCAAAGCTAATTGCAAAAGTAAGTGCACCCCTATGTAATGTAAGTTCTCGGTGTTGTACAAGCGTGCAATTTGGCGTGAGCATTCTTTAGGTCCTAAATGAGGAGATTGGGAGGGGTGGCACATTCTGTAGAGGGATATCGGTACATGCAGCC
Organism: Eleutherodactylus coqui; assembly: GCF_035609145.1. Taxonomy (NCBI): domain Eukaryota; kingdom Metazoa; phylum Chordata; class Amphibia; order Anura; family Eleutherodactylidae; genus Eleutherodactylus; species Eleutherodactylus coqui. Next base: position 193,146,279 of record NC_089844.1, read on the forward strand.
TGAGGAGTATCTAACACTCCTCTATGTGTATACATATTTTATTCCTCTGTTACTCTAAAGTAGCCTTGACTTGATAAAATTTTCTGTGCCGACAATATGTAAAGACCTGTATCAAATTAACTTGGGCGAGGCCAGGTATATCAGCTAGTATATATTTAAAGGTGAAAGCCCTCACTGACTCGCCTCTAATTCTCTACAAACATTAAATTTGGCACAACCATTGTTTTGGTCCTACATAGGAAAAGTAAATGGGTCACAACTCGATAATTCAATGCTAATTGCAAATGTATTGGCACCCCTATATAATGTACCTAATCTATTTATCTAACTTGCCGCTGTCATACAAACATGAAATTTGACATAAGCATTTTTTAGGCCCTTTTTTAGGTAACGCTCCTCCATCTGTATACATATTATATCCATCAGTTCCTCTCAAGTAACTGTGACTTCATAAAATTTTCTGCGCAAACAACACATAAACACCTGCATCATATTCATTCAGGCAAAGCCGGGTATATCAGCTAGTAGTAAATAAACCCCATTGAGGCTATTTTTCAAAAGAATTTCATGAATACCTACCTAGGACAAATTTGTATAATGGCCTGGGATAATTTGTCACAGAAAGGTAAACTTTGCTACATCTATATGTTATGGTGGGGTACTATGAAGAAATCTGATTGCTCGGAGGAGGAGAGATGTGAATAGTGAAGTTGGGTAAGGTCTTCAGGAACTACAGTACACAGACCACTTTATTACATTTATAGTATTAAACCTTTTTTAAAGCTATTGTAAAAGAACAGCGATAACAATAGCCATGATAAATAATATACCTCACACCAGCCTAATAATATCCACATACTGAGTACCACCGGGTGTAGCAATCAAATGCACACATCACAGCCAAATCAATAAGACATCTTAATACATGACAAGGAAATGTATACAGTTAGTAAGACAGCATGCACCCACAAAGATTACAAACCACAGGGATGGCACACCCTTACATGTTTTATCCACTTGATTCTTCCAGGGGTTCTAAACCTGAAAAGTGTCAAAGTTCTGGGTCCCAAGTATGAGCCCAGAGTCCAAAAGCTTTGACAAGTGTTAATAAAAGCCAGTGATGGAGGTACCAACTAGGTGTACCCACCAGATGGTGGGCAGAATGGATATACGAATATAAGCAACTGGTATGTCAGCACAGCTCTCTCTACTGATGGTTTTAATTTACTAAACTAAAAGATAAGTCATATGTTTTATCCTATTGCCTCATGACATTTCATTGGAGTTTGCCAACATACCAGTTCTTCGTTTTCGCAAAATTTGATTGGTATATTCAGGAGAATAGCTTTCGAGATGATCACAGTGTAATATTAATTAGCAAGGGGTATGGTAACAGTTTGGGAAAGGCAGCCCTATGGGGCATGAACCTGAAACTAGGCAACATGACTCAGTCAATTTTTGGTTTTCCACATGCTCCTAATTAGGCCCAAACAGGAAGCAATATGGCCTCCACAAGAGGTAGCACGGACCCTCTTGGTTAAGGGCAAGGAGTCTCCCATCAAAAACAATTCTCTTCACCAATAAAAAGGTTACTTGAGGAACTGCTTTTAAAAATACAATTATTGTTGTTTGGTGGGTGCAAGAGGATTCCTGGATTCCACTAAAGACTTTGAAAGGTCAATACAAAAGAGGATTTGAAAATCCTAGCCACAATGGTTATGAATAGTCGATGCTGTAAACTGTTTATATGACAGATTTTTAGATTTCACTAGAATATAAGTGTCAGTGGTACTTAAGTCACGTTAAAGATAAACCGCTTCAAGCTCACACTTAAAGAATTCAATTACTTTTATGCTTTTTATTGGCTCACAATGCACATTTGTCAAGAAAATACCTGCAGTTTGAATATACTGTAGTATGATACATGCTACAGATACTACTTCATCTGAAGTCAAACAGATATCAACGAAAACCAGTATGCTACCTTTTATTTGGGACTGGCTTCTTTCCTTCACTATATGGATACTTTTAGTTATCTCGCATCCAAAGGAGATGAATCACAGTGGGATAACATTTTCTTAACCACTTCAGGACTGCTTAAAGTATATAAATGTCCTGTGGTCATGAAATATGTATCGAGCAGGCTCAGGAACCGAGCCTGCTCCATGCCCGATGCCTATCAGCTGTTGCTGACACCTCACAGCTGCCAGAAGCTGTCACAATTAGTTACCTCTGATCATGGCAGTCAACTGTTGAGATATCACAGTCAAAGTTGACCGCACGAATAAACAGTCAACAGGAGGGGAGGGAACCTATTCCACACCCCAACAGCACTACCCATAGCACTATCGGAGGTGCGGATGGGCAAGCATTGCAATCCGGGGCCTACTGAAGGTTTGCAGGATTGCCACAAAAATAGCAATTAAATGATCACAAATACAAGCAATCAAATGATTACAGGTTCAAGTCCCACATGGGATCTAACTAAAAGGGTAAAAAATATTTTTTTGAAAAAACCTTTTCCCATTTTTACCATTTGGAAAACTCACATATTTGGTATTGCCGTTCATGGAGAAGTCTGAACTATTAAAATATCACAATATTTATCTTGCATTATGGAGGCTATAAAGAAAAAAGGATGGAATGCAGAGTTGCAATTACTTAAGGTATCCCAGCATCCCCCCAAAATTAGGACACTCTGTGAGGGCCCCCCTTCTAGTTCCTTAAATTCCAGAGTAGCATCCCGTGGTCTTCCGTAGAAACCAGACCCTTAAGAATATTTTGGCACCTTTTGTCCTCACAGACAGAGCACTCTCCCCACTATGTCCATTTTGATTACATGCATGTGGCCAAACCAGAATAAATGTACATTTTTATACTTTAAAGATCCCCCAATGTCGTCCTCTGTAAAGCCATATAATTTATTGAGAGCAACAGGTCTAACCGAGCAGGGATCTGAATGCCAAGATATGTGAGGCTCTCTTCTTGCAATTTGAAATAAATAACCTTTGTTGGGGGCAGTGTGATATTTAATGATTCAGGCTTAGCGAAGTTAACTTTAAAATTGCTAAGCCAACTGAATCATAGAATGGTAGAGTTAGAAGGGACCTCCAGGGTCCCTTCCCGATATCAATCAATCAACTTTAAAAATAAACAAAACATTACAAATTATTTAAATTTGGTATCACAGAAATCATACTGAACCATAGGACAGAGCTCGTATGTAATTTTTACTGCGCTGTTAACACTGTAAAGACTAAACCCACCAAAAATGGAGCAATTGCATTTATTAAAATTTTTCCTCACTTTAAAATTTGTAAAAGTTTTTCCATACATTATATGGTACATTAAATGGTACCAATGAAAAATAAAACTCGTTCCGCAGAAAACAAGCTCTAATACAGCGACGTTGATGGAAAAATTAAAAAGATATGGCTTTTGAAAGGAGAGGATAAAAACACAAATAAAAAACTCTAGAGTCCTAATGTGGCTAAAGAGAACCTGCCACCACCTATGAGCGCTATAAATCAGTTATGGTGCCCATTCTGTAGGACAGATTCTGAGGAATCCCGGAATGTTCCCAAACTGTCACCTGCGGAAGTCGGTACCAGCAGACACAGCTTAGCATGCACTCCTATAGAGAACAGTGTGAGTGTACACTCAGCAGACTTATTTCTGCAGACTGCTTGAATGCACATACTAGTGCACAAGTTACATCCCACAATTATAATCATTTTTATATTTACACTTTTTATAAATTGCTCCTATCAGGGGATACACATCCTGGTATTGGTGGTGTGAGCACACATCTTGTGGAGCTCCCGGCATTAAGCTTATTGTCATGTCTCATCTACCTGACTCTATTCATTGACATGTATAACCTGTACTGTATCTGCAAGTGTTTGCCTTCTTTAGTTTGTCCCTTCTGGTTCTCTGTACCCCCTGTATTGCATAACTCCTCCTTTTCCTCCTGCTAGGGAGTTTCCTGTCTATAGCCTATGTGCTAGGTCTCTACTCTGTGCTCTGGCTCATCATGATTCTTTTTACCTACTGCTGAATGTGCATTATACAAGATTTCTACCTGAATAAACCCTGGAATCTTCTCACATGCCTCTGCAGTCGAGTTGGATGCTGTCTGACAACATATACTTGGTGTGAGTACTGGTTCATAACTACAAGAGAAGTTACTTCAACCGATACGCTTACAGCCATGTTATTGAGTCAGAATACTTATATTAGCATGTCACCCATTTACCAACACCTTGTTTGGTCCAGTTAGTCCCCAGATACGTGTCCCAGCAGCACTAGGGAATCTCTACTGTTTCTTCACAGGCGGAAACAGAAGTAGTGTAGACGGGGAGAGTGACCAGACCTGGGGGCCTCCCCCTACTGATAAAGCCACAGTAACAGGGCATGGAGAACACCCCTCTGGCACAAAAGCAATAGCAGGCATAGAGCTGGACAGGCCTGGCTAGCAGTGAGAACTCTGCTCCTGCAACATACTGTGCGGGGTGACCGACATAGGGAAGTCAAAGTTTTATTCCCCCATCTGGCACTGATGTTCACACAGTGGAAACAGGAGTTAAGGAAAGGCGGCTGGAGCCTCTTGATAAAGGGGAGTACCAGAATCTCTTAGCACATGGCAATGACAGCCATATTTAACAGCCATCATAACCATGCACTAGTTCAGACTCTGGGAATGGAAGAGGAACAGAAGCCGCAGGTGAACTTTTCCCCAGATAATGCTGTGGATTTAGGGCAGGACTGACAAAAACATATTAGAATACTCCCAAATAAGCTGTAGATGGAGAGCTTTGTTAAATGTTTGGCAGATTCATACAAGCAGGAGTTTGGCTCCTTAAAGACAGAGGTGCAAAATGTTACTTCTACTTCCTCTGATTTAGCCTCTGCCCAGGAATTGTTTTGCCAAACAGTTATTGACCTTTCATCTAAAGGCCTCACCCATATTAAATTGCTTTACAGATTGCATGATGACTTGGAGCATCGCAATAGGTGAAATAATAAAAGAATCGGGAGGGGGGGGGGGGGGGGGGTTCTTCAGGCCACAAAATTGGAATCTCTCATCTCTACATTGCAGGGACTATTTAGAAGGATACTGGGCTGCCTACTCAGCAAGGAACTAGAAATTGATAGAGCTCGTTGTACATTAGGCCCACTTAATCTGGATGCCGAAAGATGTAATATGTCACTTCCATTATTACACAATGAAAGATTAAATCATGCAGAAGGCTAGGAAAATGAAGCCTATTAATTTCTTTGGTGCATGCTTGACCTTAACTATTTTGTTTTTGGGGGGCGGTATTACTGGCAGCGACAGGGCACAGCCATGGGGTCAAATATGGCGCCTAGTTATGCGAATACCTTTATGAGGTATTTTGAGGAACAACATATCTTCTTATCCCAGTATGTGCATCAGATCAAATGTTGGGTACGTTTTATAGACTCCGTTTTTTTGGCGTGGGAGGGGACGGAATGCGAACTACTTCGATTCAGGGACTGGCTCAATGGCATTGACCCAGGTCTTCAATTTACCCTTAATTACTCAACACAGAGCATTCAGTTTTTGGATTTAAAAATTGAAAAACAGGGCGACAGAATTTGTACTGATATTTTTTCTAAACCAACAGATAGAAATAACCTGTTGAGGTTTGACAGTAATCATCCAAGATGGATGCTGGAGTCGCTGCCATTCAGCCAGTTCCTACGAGTTAGGAGGAATATAGATGATACTTTGATAGAGAGAAGAATGGAGGAAATGAATAGAAAGTTTTTGGATAGAGGATATCCTTCTTCCCTAACACGGGATCAAATGAATAAGGCCTTATTAAAACAAAGGGATGAACTCCTTGTTCCACGGACTAAGGAGAAGAATTCTCAAAGGGTTCCCTTTATTTCGACCTATGGGGCTGACAGTGGAAAAATTAGGGATATCCTACACAAAAATTGGGCTATTCTGATGAGGACTTGTGATAATGTACCAGAGTTCACGAATTTTCCAATGATGGCATATAGTGATCAACTAGTGACACCATTGTTTAAAACAAAAGAACGAACTATACAAAGAACTCTTGGACCTTTGAAACCAGGAAATTACCCATGTCTGAACTGTTCGAATTGTAGCAACCTTATTAAAGGTGATACGTTTCAACATCCACACACGGGACGTACGTTCAGAATTAAGGAATACTTTACCTGCAGGTCCAAATTTGTAATCTATTTGATTACTTGTCCTTGTGGTAAAGCATATGTAGGGGAGACAATACAGGAAGTACGCTCCCGCATAAACAAACACAAGAGTACTATCAGAACTGAGATGAAAGAACTACCTGTTGTCAAGCACTTCCTTGAGTGTAGGCACTCTGTGAGCCAACTCAGATACAAAATCATAGACCATGTTCCTCCATTGGAGAGGAGGGGCGACAGAGAGCTACTACTCAAAAGGAAGGAGCTTAAGTGGATATATATACTGGATACATTGCAACCTAAGGGGCTCAATATAGAGTATCATGTGGCACCCCATATATGAGATGATCTGTATTGGTAGTAATTCTACAGAAAGGTGGAAAGGTTCTCCCCTATAAGTGATCGTGACTAATATGAAGAGCTTCAAAATATTGATACAGTATAGGTTCTTAATTTATACACTGAATGTAGAATGAACGAGTATACATTTTTTAATATAGTTTTTAATGTATATATATATATATATATATATATATATATATGTTATCCTGTTTTGTACCCACAGGTGGTTGGACTGTCTTGATTCCATGTGGTGACATCTACAGGGATTCTGCCGTCTCTTTGAAAAAAATTTTTCCAAAAAATTTTTTGTCTTTATTATATGGATGATTGAGATAATGTAATAATGTAATAATTAATAAAAAATAAGACACTTGGCAGCTTTCTGTTGATGACTCTATTTTTCTTAGTGGGAATAGATGTTGATTAGAGATGAGCGAACGTGTTCGTCCGAACTTGATATCCGTGCGGATATTAGGGTGTTCGGGATGTTCGTTATTCGTAACGAACACCATGCGTTGTTCGGGTTACTTTCACTTCCTTCCCTGAGACGTTAGCGCGCTTTTCTGGCCAATTGAAAGACAGGGAAGGCATTACAACTTCCCCCTGCGTCGTTCAAGCCCTATACCACCCCCCTGCAGTGAGTGGCTGGGGAGATCAGGTGTCCGCCTAATATAAAAGTCGGCCCCTCCCGCGGCTCGCCTCAGATGCCTTGTGAGTTAGTGAGGGACAGTGCTGTTTGTACCGGAGCTGCTGTAGGGAAAGAATTGGTAGTTAGTGTAGGCTTCAAGACCCCCAAAGGTCCTTATTAGGGCCACTGATAGCTGTGTGTTGGCTGCTGTTAGCAGTGGCAATTTTTTTTCTTCTCAAAATCGGCTCTGCAGAGCGTTGCACCCGGCATTAGGGACAGAAGTGTTGCATAGGCAGGGAGAGTGTTAGGAGTGAGTGTAGCCTTCAAGAACCTCAACGGTCCTTTCTAGGGCCATATTTAACCATGTGCAGTACTGTGCAGGCTGCTGTTAGCAGTGTTGCATTTTTTTTTCTTTTCAAAATCGGCTGTCTGCAGAGCATTGCACCCTCCATTGATACTGCAGGGAAAGAATTGTGTAGGCAGGGCCACAACACAGTTATTATTCATTGAATATACGCAGTGCGGCCTTTTGGTGGAAAAAAACTGAAAATAATTCTATTTGTCCTGCCTCTGTCCGTCCTAAGGGCGGTGGACACGTGTCGGCTGCGTGTGCAACGTTTAAAAATCAGACGCACCCAGCTACGGTTTACTGCTGGCTTTGCCATTTGCTTTCCTTAATTGGGAAAAAAAAATACCTGCTCTGCCAGAGTTAATAACTCTGCTACCCTCAAGTTCTGTGCCACATTAGCAGGGCCACAGCACAGTTATTAAACTTCTCATGTTCATTGAATATACGCAGTGCTGCCTTTTGGTGGAAAAAAGCTGAAAATAATTCTATTTGTCCTGCCTCTGTCCGTCCTAAGGGCGGTGGACATGTGTCGGCTGCGTGTGCAACGTTTAAAAATCAGACGCACCCATCTACGGTTTACTGCTGGCTTCGCCATTTGCTTTCCTTAATTGGGAAAAAAAATACCTGCTCTGCCAGAGTTAATAACTCTGCTACCCTCAAGTTCTGTGCCACATTAGCAGGGCCACAGCACAGTTATTAAACTTCTCATGTTCATTGAATATACGCAGTGCTGCCTTTTGGTGGAAAAAAGCTGAAAATAATTCTATTTGTCCTGCCTCTGTCCGTCCTAAGGGCGGTGGACAAGTGTCGGCTGCGTGTGCAACGTGTAAAAATCAGACGCACCCAGCTACGGTTTACTGCTGGCTTCGCCATTTGCTTTCCTTAATTGGGAAAAAAATACCTGCTCTGCCAGAGTTATAATAACTCTGCTACCCTCACGTTCTGTGACACATTAGCAGGGCCACAGCACAGTTATTAAACTTAGATTATTCATTCACTAGAGGCAGTGGGGCCTTTCGTTTTCAAAACAGGGAAAAAATTATATTTGGCCTGCAGTCTTGCGCCAATTTATTTCCAGCCTGTGAAATCAAATCACTGGTAATACAGCATGCTGAGGGGTAGGGGTAGGCCTAGAGGACGTGGACGCGGCCGAGGACGCGGAGGGCCAAGTCAGGGTGTGGGCACAGGCCGAGCTCCTGATCCAGGTGTGTCGCAGCCGACTGCTGCGCGATTAGGAGAGAGGCACGTTTCTGGCGTCCCCACATTCATCGCCCAATTAATGGGTCCACGCGGGAGACGGTTATTAGAAAATGAGCAGTGTGAGCAGGTCCTGTCCTGGATGGCAGAAAGTGCTTCGAGCAACCTATCGTCAACCCGCAGTTCTGCGCCGTCCACTGCTGCAAATCCGAATCCTCTGTCTGCTGCTCCTCCTTCCTCCCAGCCTCCTCACTCCACTACAATGACACCTGCTCAGGAGCGGGAACACTCCCAGGAACTGTTCTCGGGCCCCTGCTTAGATTGGGCAGCAGCGGTTCCTCTCCCACCAGAGGAGTTTATCGTCACTGATGCCCAACCATTCGAAAGTTCCCGGGGTCCGGGGGAAGAGGCTGGGGACTTCCGCCAACTGTCTCAACAACTTTCTGTGGGTGAGGAGGACGATGACGATCAGACACAGTTGTCTTGCAGTGAGGTAGTAGTAAGGGCAGTAAGTCCGAGTAAGTCCGAGGGAGCAGCGCACAGAGGATTCGGAGGAAGAGCAGCAGGACGATGAGGTGACTGACCCCACCTGGTGTGCAACGCTTACTCAGGAGGACAGGTCTTCAGAGGGGGAGTCAAGGGCATCAGCAGGGCAGGTTGCAAGAGGCAGTGCGGTGGCCAGGGGTAGAGGCAGGGCCAGACCGAATAATCCACCAACTGTATCCCAAAGCGCCCCCTCGCGCCATGCCACCCTGCAGAGGCCGAGGTGCTCTAAGGTCTGGCAGTTTTTCACAGAGACGCCTGACGACCGACGAACAGTGGTGTGCTACCTTTGTCGCGCAAAGCTCAGCCGGGGAGCCAACACCAACAGCCTCACCACCACCACCACCATGCGCAGACATATGATGGCCAAGCACCCCACAAGGTGGGACGAAGGCCGTTCAGCGCCTCCGGTTTGCACTGGGTGTACACACTGCTCGACCCACGCTATAAGGAGAACCTGCCCACTCTCATTCCCGAAGAGGAAAGGGGTTCGAGAGTGTTGCTATACCACAGGACCCTTGCGGACAAGCTGATGGTAAAATTCCCAGCCGACAGCGCTAGTGGCAGAAGGCGCAGTACCGAGGGCAAGGTAGCAGGGGAGGTGCGGAGATCGAGCAGCATGTACATCCCAGGCAGTGCAACAGTCTTTAAGGGCCTGGCCAGCTTTATGGCTCCCCACCAAGACTGTGTCACCGCTCCCCAGTCAAGGCTGAGTCGGCGGGAGCACTGTTAAAGGATGGTGAGGGAGTACGTAGCCGATCGCACGACCATCCTCGGTGACGCCTCTGCCCCCTACAACTACTGGGTGTCGAAGCTGGACACGTGGCCTGAACTAGCGCTGTATGCCCTGGAGGTGCTTGCTTGTCCTGCGGCTAGCGTCTTGTCGGAGAGGGTGTTTAGTGCGGCTGGGGGAATCATCACAGATAAGCGTAGCCGCTTGTCAACCGACAGTGCCGACAGGCTAACACTCATCAAGATGAACAAAGGCTGGATTTCCCCAGACTTCTGTTCTCCACCAGCGGACAGCAGCGATACGTAAGCAATACGTAGGCTGCACCCGCGGATGGAAGCTACGTTCTCTCTCACCATCCAAAACGGGGACATTTCTGCTTCATCAATCTGTGTCTAATATTCCTCCTCCTCCTCCTGCTCCTCCTCCTGAAACCTCACGTAATCACGCTGAACGGGCAATTTTTCTTAGGGCCACAAGGCTCACTCAAATAATTTTTCTGAATAATTTTTATAAGTTTCAATGCGCTTAAAAGCGTTGGAACTTTAACTTGAACCAATTTTTCGTTACACTGGGCTGCCTCCAGGCCTAGTTACCACTTAAGCCACATTAACCAAAGCGATTCACCTGCCATCTTGGTTGGGCATGGCCAATTTTTACTGAGGTACATTAGTACTGTTGGTACACCAATTTTTTGGGGCCCTCACCTACAGTGTAATCATAGCAATGTCTATGTTCTTCGCCTGCACTCATGGTACAGAAAGGTGTGTGGGGTTGGCCTACACTTTAGCTACATAAATGTAACTTGGGCCTTGGCTATACTAAGGCTACTGAAATGGAACTAAGACTGCGCTCCCACTATACTGCTGCTTCAGAATTGTTACTGGGGCCTGTCTTGAGTGCTACTATTGCTGACATGGAACGAAGACTGCGCTCCCGCTATACTGCTGCTTCAGAATTGTTACTGGGGCCTGTCTTGAGTGCTACTATTGCTGACATGGAACGAAGACTGCGCTCCCGCTATACTGCTGCTTCGGAATTGTTACTGGGGCCTGTCTTGAGTGCTACTATTGCTGACATGGAACGAAGACTGCGCTCCTCCTATAATGCTGCTAGTGATATGTTAGTGGGGCCTGTCCTAATGCTACGGCTGAAATGTTACGAATTCTGGGCTCTGCCTATACCGCTGCTAATGGTATGTCTCTGGGGTGTGGAAACAGAGGCTTCCCAAAGACATGATGGCAGCGAGGCCATTTCCCACCAACGCGGTTACTGTTAAGGTGCATATAACCACGGACACGTGGAGAGGACACGTAGTGCCTCAAAAACATCCCCCTCCTCCTCCAACAGGGAAAACATTCTTGGCAAATGCCTTTGCATTGGTTCGTCTGGTGGCAGTCCAAGAATTTCACCTTTACCGACACAACAAGAGAGCCCCCACACCATCCCCCCGCCACGGCCCACTTAATCCTGGCCGCATTCCGAAAACCAACAAAATACAACCGTGCTACTAGGTCCGCAGTCACCACCACATTACCACCAACGCGGTTACTGTTAAGGTACATATTACCAGTCTGACTGGGGCATGCAGACACCTTGACAGAATGAATAGTGTGTGGCACATAGGTTCCCCATTGCTATGCCCACGTGTGCAGCTCCTGATGGCGGTGGCACAGGATTATATTTCTCATTGCTTCTGTACAGCATTGTGGGCTATCGCCCCTCCCCTTTTAAAGAGGGTCGCTGCCTAGCCGTGCCAACCCTCTGCAGTGTGTGCCTGCGGTTCCTCCTCATGGCAGACGCACTTCTAAATAGACATGAGGGTGGTGTGGCATGAGGGCAGCTGAAGGCTGCGCAGGGACACTTTGGTGTGCGCTGTGGGGGGGAGGGGGGGCGGTTGGGCAGCATGTAACCCAGGAGAAGTGGCAGCGGAGGGTCATGCAGGCAGTGACTGTGCTTTGTTGGAGGTAGTGTGGTGCTTAGCAAAGGTATGCCATGCTAATGAGGGCTTTTCAGAAGTAAAAGTTGTTGGGAGGGGGGGGGGGCACTCTTGCCGGTATTGTGGCTTAATAGTGCGACCTGTGAACTTGAGATGCAGCCCAACATGTAGCCCCTCGTCTGCCCTATCCGTTTCTGTGTCATTCCCATCACTTTCTTGAATTGCCCAGATTTTCACACATGAAAACCTTAGCGAGCATCGGCGAAATACAAAAATGCTCGGGTCGCCCATTGACTTCAATGGGGTTCGTTATTCGAAACGAACCCTCGAACATCGCGGGAAGTTCGTTTCGAATAACGAACACCCGAACATTTTGGTGTTCGCTCATCTCTAATGTTGATATTATATTCAACAATCACTTTGATAAATGTATATCAAGGTGGTTCTTACTCCCTATTGGTATTGATTGCACTCATGCGATTCCCCTTTCCCCCCTAAGATTAGATTCTGACGTTTGGCTTATTGTTACACTAAAATAAATTTGTTCTAAAACAAATATGAACTATTTAATACCCTAATATTATCTGAGAGACATTAGTGTTCTAATCAATTATCTTGATCCGGTTGGAGATCGGCATTATTATGAGTGTGCACTATTAAAATAAAATGAATCTTGGTATTTGTGTGGCGCTGACTTGTTCCGCAGCGCTTTCGGGTAGTGATTGCTTGTTACCCCCCGCCGGGTTGGGTCCTCATTTTGCCGGCATCGGGGGGGGTGGAGGACTGAGTCGATCTTGAGCCGGCTACCTGACGCATGTGTGGATCGAACTTGCAGCCTTCGGGTCATGGGCAAGAGCTTTCACTCTGCACCACACAAGGTTCTTATAACACTAGTGTTTGTGTGATCTAAATATACATACCTACGTCATTATGTGAGCGCTATGATGCGCATGATTATGACTTGGCGGGGATTTAATAAGAATACTCCCACTGACTTAATGGAGTCTTTAAACATGTTGTTATATGTATAAAGGTAAGGATGATTTTTTTTGACAGCAGCCAGATTGCTCTATAGCAAAGTAAGTAATAGGTGTTTTTTCATTATAGAGGAGGTTAATTTACATACCATCTGATGCCGTATGTGAGGTATCTTGTATGAGGTTCAACCCCTTTTAACCTGTGCATGACTCTGGGATGTCTCCACATGGACTTGAAGCTGTCCGCACCAATGTGAGGTATGTATATGCACACATGGGGTTAATGGTGGGTTAGTTGGTCCACACCTGAATTGTGTCTGTCATTGTATAGTTGGTGTATTTATATGTGTCAGTTTGTACTGGTTAACCATGCTTGAGAGGTCACGATAGTGACCGAAACGGCGCAGGTTTTCCTTTGCTGGAGGAATAAAGAGTTTGAAGCTATCTTGAAAAATTCATCTGATGCTGCCTGGTCTTTGTTTTACACTTCTACTGGCTATCGGGTCGTGATCCAGACCAAGCTGGGCTGCTGCATCTATCTGCTCCTCACTGCACTTGCAGTAGAACGACTGAGATCAGTCTGGTGAGAATCCATGTGAAAGATGTGAAATGTCACTTCCATTATTACACAGTGAAAGATTAAATCATGCAGAAGGCTAGGAAAATGAAGCCTATTAATTTCTTTGGTGCATGCCTGACCTTCTGCAGGACTCAATGTAGAAAATAGGGAAAAAGAAGTAGAGCAACCCTGGTGTAAAAAGGTCTGACATTAGAAACCTGGAGCATGGTAGTAGGGGTAAGATGGAGAAGTCCAGTTTGTTTTTTTGGAAGGTGCAGCCCAACCTACGGAACATTATACCCACATGGTAAAAGTATGAAATCACAGACAATGAAAGAAAATACTTCCTTTTGGAGGGGTGAATATGGTGTAATGATCAGACAAAAAAAATTGTAATACATATTTTCCAAAAAGATCGTAAATAGAGATGAGCGAACGTACTCGTTAAGGGCGATTTCACAATCGAGCATTGCTATTTTCGAGTACCTGACAACTCTAGTGAAAAGATTCGGGGGGCGTTGGGGGTGAGCGGGGGGGTTGCAGAGGGGAGTGGGGGGGGGGGAGGGAGAGAGAGCTCCCCCCTGTTCCCCACTGCTACCCCTCACTCCACGACGCTGCCCCCCAGCACCTCCCGAATCTTTTCCCCCGAGCAGCAAGGTACTCAAAAATAGCGATGCTCTATTGCGAAATCACCCTTAACGAGTACATTCGCTCATCTCTAATCGTAAACTCATTTCAAATATATGAGCATCTTCCTCAGTATTTACTGGGGATACAGTGTATCTTAAATAAAAGTTATTTCGTCACTTCATCAGTACTGAATGTATGTACCTGACCCTGCGCACTAACCACTATAATTTCTGTCTGCACAGCTTGACACCAGGGCTAGAGAAGTCTCAATTGCATTTCACAAGCCTTAGCAAATAAGGTGGTGGATATGCTTATAGGCACTGATGGCAGATGTGCTTTAGTTAAGGGTCAGATCCAGTCAAACACTTATACTATCGAAAACATATAACTCCTAAATATTAACCAAGTGGGGAATCTCAAAAACATTTTAGCTAGATTGGAATCATTTGCAATGTGAGTTAGTTTGCTTGGAGGTGATGTTGATTCAGAATCGCACCCGTCCTTGGACTCCTCTGGTGGGTTGGTATTATTACGAACACTTTCTGAAGTCAAAACTACCTTTGAGGCACAAGGACTAGTAGCTGTATGGAGAATTTACATACGTATTTTTCTCCTGCACACAATTCATGTAGCAGGATTGATTTTGTTTTTCATCTCTGTTTGCTTTGATGTTCCAGCCCAGGTTAGTTGTTGGTTCATCCATATGGTTGGACCATACTTTGGTATATTTAGAGTTAACCTTTCCAGGACTGAGGTCCAGGTAAGGGACATGGTGCCTGAATGAATAACTATTAAAAATGCAGTCTTTAGGGCTGAGCTTGAAATGGCAATATCTGATTTTATAGAGGATCACACAGCAGATTCCACATCCTCACTCATGAAATAGGAAGATCTCAAAATGTGTAATACAACAAGGCACTAGGCTTAAAAAAAACACATGCTGAATCTCTAAAAAAACACTTGACAAACTAGGGGACTCGGAAAAAGCCTATAAACGCTTACTATTGTCTAGTCTTTTAAAAGAGACCACATTAATACAGGAAGAGATCAAGGATAATATTGCCCACAAACATCAACAATATCCTGATTATTATTATAGCTTTTAATATGAGCAATCTAACAAAGGGCATGTCTTTTTACACCCAAAAACAAAACCCTCGCATATTCAGTTGATTTGGTCAACCACAAGTGCGGATATTCATAACCTTGACAGATTGCAAACACTTTCAAAGCTTATTATGAATCCCTGTATAATACCTCTAGCCATTATTTAGATCTGTCTGGTTTGGAGTTGGACGACAAGATGACCGCTTGCATTCAGGAGACAACTCTTCCCTTGATATCAGAAACAGTCAGAAAGGAGCCTGAGTCACAATTTACTGTTGAGGAGTTTGAGATATTGTAGTTCATCTTCTCTCAAAGATGAAGTCCTGGACTTGATGGCTTCACAGCTCAGTTCTTTGAAAACGTTAAATCACTGCTTCTCCCTTTATTAACAGAAGTATTTATCAGGTTTTCGCCCTCCTGTTTCTTTCCTAGGTAGGTGCTGTTGGCTCATGTGGTGGTGCTGCCTAAACCAAACAAAGATGCAACTTTATGTAACTATTGGGCCTATTTCACTAATCTGTGACATTAGTATATATTATAAATTACTTCCTATACAATTCCAGCAGATAATCTCAGCAATGACACAAATAAAGTGAGCTTTGTTCCTGGGAGGGAGGTAAGGCGCAACATTCTAAGCAGAATCTCAATAATCTCCAATGTTAAAGGGGTTGTCCCGCGCCGAAACAGGGTTTTTTTTTTTCAATAGCCCCCCCGTTCGGCGCGAGACAAACCCGATGCAGGGGTTAAAAAAGAAAACCGGACAGTGCTTACCTGAATCCCCGCGCTCCGGTGACTTCTTACTTACCTGGTGAAGATGGCCGCCGGGATCTTCACCCTCGGTGGACCGCAGGGCTTCTGTGCGGTCCATTGCCGATTCCAGCCTCCTGATTGGCTGGAATCGGCACGTGACGGGACGGAGCTACGAGGAGCTGCTCTCCGGCACGAGCGGCCCCATTCAGAAAAGAAGAAGACCGGACAGCGCAAGCGCGTCTAATCCGGCGATTAGACGCTGAAAATTAGACGGCACCATGGAGACGAGGACGCTAGCAACGGAACAGGTAAGTGAATAACTTCTTATAACGTCTGTATGGCTCATAATTAATGCACAATGTACATTACAAAGTGCATTAATATGGCCATACAGAAGTGTATACCCCCACTTTGTTTCGCGGGACAACCCCTTTAAATGCAAATGGATACCATTGTGTCTTCTATCAGTTGATGCAGAGAAAGCATTTGACAGGGTTCATTGGAGGTTTTTAAAAGCCACACTTCTGCAGATAGGATTAGGTTCCACAATGGTATTTGCCAGGGGTGTCCCTTGTTGTATATCTTTACTACGGAACATTGACAATAGCCTTATGCAATAAGCCAAGTATAAAGATGTTACTGCTGGGCAGACTCACCACAAATTAGCCCTCAATGCAGATGCGCTGCCTATGTATAATTCATTCCCACACATCTCTCTACCTTCCGTTATTTCTAAATTTAATTGATTCAGTTGGCTTAGCAATTTTAAAGTTAACTTAGCGAAGCCTGAAGCGTTAAATATCACACTGCCCCCAACAGTTATTTCTCTCAAATGGCAAGAACAGAGCCTCACATATCTTGGCATTCAGATCCCTGCTCATTTAGATGTGTTATCAATGAATTATATGGCTTAACAGAGAACGACACTGGAGGATCTTCAAAAGTATAACACTTCACATTTATTCTAGTTTGGCCACATGCACGTAATAAAAATGGACATAATGGGGAGAATGCTCTGTTGGTGGTGACAAAAAGGTGCCAAAATATTTTTCAGAGTCTGGTTTATACGGAAGACCACCGAAGGATGCTCCAGAATTTAAGTAACTAGAATGGGGCCCCTCGTAGAGTGTCCCAAATTTGCTCAAAATATTTTTCAATAGGGAATGTTGGGAGGTATATCGGATTATAGAGGATATTTTTGAGTTATCATTCTCAACCTTGCTTGATTTTTGTAGAATTGCCACTCTCCTTTCCTCCTCTCCCGGTTTGAAAGCTGATCTTATGATACCTTCTGGATAACCTTCTTCCCTAAAAAGGTGTTAAAATCTCAGATTGGTGATAAAAATCCTGATTAGTTTCTTCTTATTTTGTTAAATTGGCCAAATGAAATATTAATCTTCCATGTTTTAGCATGACAACTTAAAAAATCCAAATAACTCTTAGAGTCTACTGATTTAAATGGGTCCTGGTATATATCTGTTTTCCTGAAATATATAGATTAAGGTTTGAGAAATATCATATTAGTGAGGTCAATGGTATCCGTAAAATCTAGGTCTTGATCATTTTTATTAAAATTTTGATTAAAAAATTCCAGGTCAGATTTACTTCCATCCCATATAAATAAAATGCCATCTATAAAATGCTTGTAGAAAATGATTCAGGGGTCACTGATCTGTTCTTCAAAAGCCCCCCATATGCAAATTCGAATAGTTAGGAGCAAATCTCGTTATGGCGGTGCCCATAATTTGTAGATAAAATTGATTGTTATATGTAAAATAATTATTGTATAATTATTCCTCCTAGAATAAATCGAATGATAGAGCTGGAAGGAACCTCCAGGGTCATCAGGTCTAATCCCTTGCTCAATGCAGGATTCACTAAATACTCCAGCCTTTGTTTGAAGACTTTCACTGAACAAAAACTCCACATCTTCCATGGCAACCTGTTACCCTCACTGTCAAAAAGCTTTTTGTAATATCTAATTTGTGTCTCCTCTAGAGATGAGCGAGCACCAAAATGCTCTGGTGCTCGTTGCTCGAGTCGAACTTTCCGTGATGCTCGAGAGTTCATTTCGAGTAACGAACCCCATTGAAGTCAATGGGCGACTCGAGCATTTTTGTATATCACCGATGCTCGCTAAGGTTTCCATTTGTGCAAATCTTCAAAACCTACGAAAGTGATGGAAACGACACATACGGATAGGGCAGGCGAGGGGCAACATGCAGGGCTGCATTTCAGGTTCCCAGGTCCCACTATTAAGCCACAATAGCGGCAAGAGTGAGACCCCCCCCCCCCCTAACAATTTTTACTTCGGACAAACCCTCATTAGCAAGGTTGGGTTACATGCTCCCCACCCCCCCCACCCCTCTGCACGACCCTGCATCTGCAGCGCACACAAAAGTGTCCCTGCGCAGCCTTCAGCTGCCCTCATGCCACACGCTGGCCGCATACTCACACCAACCTCATGTCTATTTATAAGTGCGTCTGCCATGAGGAGGAACCGGAGGCACACATTGCAGAGGGTTGGCAGGGCCAGGTAGCGACCCTCTTTAAAAGGGGCGGGGCGATAGCCCACAATGCTGTAGAGAATTGATGAGAAATTGACGTTCGATCTTCCTTCCAATCCTTTGCCACCTCCGTCAGGAGCTGCAAACGTGGGCATGAGTTACATAGCAATGGTGAATCCATGTGCCCACACAGTATTCATTTTGTCTAGGTGTCGCATAGCTCAATCGACACTGCAAGGGGAAAACCATCTGCACTCTGCCCCCTACCCAAGTCAGTCATTGTCTTTGTGCCAGATAGGTCAAACACCGCGATGGGAACTAAGTGTGCACCAACAGCATAGGTGGGTCCTAGGCAACCCAAGACATGAACAATTAATAAATCAGAGCGGCCAAACATGGCAGACTTGCACCGCGCCGACGACATAGGCCTTGGCCCACAGCTTCAGCAATCGTAGGCAGGAAGCGGACTTTCACTGGACCCAGGACATAGACCTCTGCACAAACCCTCAGCAATCCCGGGCCTACTGCGGACTCCAATGCTAGCATAGCTGTGAACGTCTCATTGGCGCTGTATTGCTCCTCTAGTTTGTCCCAATGCAGTGCCCCAGATAGCTGAGCTAACTTTAGATAAAGTACAGGTTGGCTTCGGCCCACATTCCATGCCCTAGTCAGTCTGGCCTTTTTTCATACTCACAGGCAGGTACAACTCCACTCTGGGAAGTCTGTGTGGACCCACAGCATGGGTGGGTCTCAGGAAGCCACCAACGGTACATAAATCCCATTGCAGTGCCCCGGATAGTTGAGCTAATGTGACATACAGTACAGGTGGGCTTCGGCCCACACTGCATGCCCAAGTCAGACTGTTTTTTTTTTATAAATAGACACAGGCAGGTACAACTCCCCTATGGGAAGTCTGTGTGGACCCACAGCATGGGTGGGTCCCAGGAAGCCACCGACGGTACATAAATAAATTCCATTGCAGTGCCCTGGATAGCTGAGGTAACGTCAGATAAAGTACAGGCGGGCTTTGGCAACCTGTAGAGGTTGCGTAGGAGGAGGAAGGTTTAGAGGAGGTGGCAAACACCGCCGCAGATACCACCACTGAGCTGGGGCCCACAATTCAGGGGTGGGTAGAACGTGAGCGGTCCCAGGCTCTCACTTGGTCCCAGCCTCCACTAAATTCACCCAATGTGCCATCAGGGAGATATAGTGGCCCTGCCCACCTGTGCTTGTCCACGTGTCCGTTGTTAAGTGGACCTTGCCAGTAACCGCATTGGTGAGGGCGCGTACAAGGTTGCGGGAGACATGGTTGTGCAGGGCTGGGACGGCACACCGTGGAAAATAGTGGCAACTGGGGACCGAGTAGCGTGGGGCCGCCGCCATCATGTTTTTGAAAGCCTCCGTTTCCACAAGCCTCTCCAGGCTGATCAGTTTGGCAATGTGGACATTTATAGCTTGAGCGTGCGGGTGCGTGGTGGCGTATTTGCGTTTTCGATCCAACGCTTGTGCTAGCGACAGCTGGACGCAGAGTTAAGAGACATTGCTGGATGGGGGAGAGGACAGCGGAGGTGAGGGTGTGGGTCCAGGCCGGGAGACTCTTGTGCCTGTGTCCTGAGAGGTGGGTTCAATCTCAGTAGCAGGTTGGGGTACAGGGGAAGAGGCAGTGGTGCAACCCGCCTTGTGGGGTGCTTGGCCATCATATGCTTGCGCATGCTGGAGGTGGTGAGGCTGGTAGTGGTGGCTCCCCGGCTGATCTTGGCGCGACAAAGGTTGTACACCACTGTTCGTCGGTCGTCCGCGCTCTCAGTGAAAACTGCCAGACCTTTGAGCACCTTGGCCTCTGCATGGTGGCTTGGCACAAGGGGGTGCTTTGGGAATCTGTTGGGGGATTATTTGCTCTGGCCCTGCCTCTACCCCTGGCCACCCCACTGCCTCTTCCAACCTGTCCTGTGGCTGCACTTGCCTCCCCCTCTGAAGACCTGTCCTCAGTTGGCTTATCAAACCAGGTGGGGTCAGTCACCTCATTGTCCAGCGGCTCTTCCTCCAAATCCTCTGTGTGCTCCTACCTCGGACTTACTGCCCTTACTACTGCCTCATTGATAGACAACTGTGTCTCATCATCATCGACCTCCTCACCCACCGAAAGCTCTTGAGACATTTGCCGGAAGTCCTCAGCCTCATCACTTGGACCCCGGGAACTTTCCAAAGGTTGGGCATCGGTCACGACAAACTCCTCAGGTGGGAGAGGAACCATTTTTTCCCAATCAGCGCAGGGGCCCGGAAACCGTTCCTGGGAGTCTGCCTGCTAATCCGAATGTGTCATTTTCATGGAGTGAGGAGGCTGGGAGGAAGGAGGAGCAGCAGCGAGAGGATTCAGAGTTGCAGCAGTGGACAGCGTAGAAGACAGGTTGCTGGAGACATTGCTGGATGCACTTTCTGCCATCCACGACAGGACCTGATCACACTGCTCATTTTGTAATAAAAGTCTACGACGTGGACCCAAAAATTGTAATATGAAGCTGGGTACCCCAGAAACTTGCCACACTCCTAATCCCGCAGCAGCCGGCTGCGATTCACCTGGACCAGGAACTCGGCCTATGCCCACACCCTCACTTGGAAATCCGTGTCCTCGCCCGTGTCCACGTCCTCTAGCCCTACCCCTACTTCTCAGCATGGTGGATTACGAATAGAGCAGACACAGAGCGGTGTAAAAAATTGTTGAATTATTGGCGTGCAGTTGGAGTGAGACAGCACTTATATAACGCAAACTGCAGCCAGGAAAAAAATTATACAGAAGCCTGCAAGCACGCCTAGCCGTGCAATAGTGAGGTACCACAACTGCCAGCAGCCACGGAGTTAAATGCACACGGTCACAGCCCTAAACAGGTGCTTTTTTGGGGTACTTGTTGACAGGATTCTACAGTAGCACTGTCCCTGCCTCACCAATACTGCCCCTATACTCTGTAGAATTGGCTGCAGACTGAGAAGGCAATAGTCTGCAGAGCCCAAGATGAAAACAAAAATTGGTGCAAAACTGCTCCTAGCAGCCACAACAGTAATTCACACGGTAAGATGTGGCCCTAAGAAGCACCGTCCCTGCCTGACCAATACTGCCCCTATACTACGTAGTACAGACCTGCACGTCCGATATAAAAAAAAAAAAAGTGCAAAACTGCTCCCAGCAGCGACAACGCTAATCCAGATGGTGAGATGTGGCCCTAAGAAGGACCGTTGGGGCTCTTGAAGATGCCAACACTTTAACTATAGCAGCAGCACCCTCCCTAATCTCTGTCAGCGTGTGTCTGAGGCGAGCAGCGGGCGGGAAAGATTTAAATTCTCGGTGGTCACCTAATCTCGCCAGCCACTCACTGCAGGGGGGTGGGATAGGGCTGGAACCTCACTTGAGGAAGTTGTAATGCCTTCCCTGCATGTCTATTGGCCAGAAAATGGCACAAAAATTTCAGGGAAGTAAATGTAATTGACTCGAGTACCGCGTGGTGCTCGTCTCGAATAACAAGTATCTCGAACACCCTAATACTCAAACGAGCATCAAGCTTGAACGAGTATGCTCGCTCATCTCTAGTCTCCTCCCTTTCAGTTTCATCCCATTGCTTTAGGTCTTTCCTTGTGCAAATGAAAATAGGGCTGGTCCCTCTGCACTGTGACAGCCCTTCAGATATTTGTAGACAGCTATTAAGTCTTCTCTCAGCCTTCTTTTTTGCAAGCTAAAGATTCCAAGAACCTTTAACCGTTCCTCACTGGACATGATTTGCAGACTGCTCACCATCCTGGTAGCTCTTTTCTCCATTTGTCTGTCTTTTTTTAATCTTTTTTTATTGGGGTGCCCACAGAACTGGGCACAGTATTCCAGATGAGGTTTGTCTAAGGAAGAGTAGAGGGGGATAATGACCTCACGTGATCTAGACTCTATGCTTCTCTTAGGACATCCCAGAATTGTGTTTACCTTTTTCGCTGCTGTTGTTTACTGTTGACTCACATTAAGTCTATGATCTATTAGTATACCCAAGTCTTTTTCACATGTGCTGCTTAGCTCAATTTCTCTCATTCTGTATGTGTTTTTTTCATTTTTCTTGCCTAGGTGTAGGACATTGCATTTTTGCTTGTTAAATACCACTCTATTAGTTGCCGCCACTTTTCAAGCTTGTCTAGATCTTTTTGAATTCCCTCTCTCTTTTCTAGTGTTAGCTAAGCTATCCATCATAGCCTTGTGTTGTCAGCAAATTTGATCAGTTTTCCCTCAATTCCCTTTTCCAGATTGTTTATAAAAATGTTGATCACGGGGCCAAAACAGAGCGTTGTGGTACCCCACTTGACATATTCTTTCACTTGGATGTACAGCCATTTATGATCATTCTGTGAACACAATCACACAGCTAGTTGAGAATTCACCTTACTGTTGCCTTGTCAACCCCATATCTGGTAATTTTTTCAAAACAGATGGTATGAGATACTTTATCAAATACTTCAATAAATTTGCAGCAGGAAAAAAAAACGCTAGTGGGTAGTCACCCTAAGGCAAGTAATATCTCCTTAAGGTATTGAATGAAGATACCTTGCTACAGTTTCATCACCTGTAGTCCAACCATGATGCTTACAAATTGCTGAATTGTTTTACCAATATAGATTTTTTTGACACGTAAACAATTCCAGTACTTTTGCATTTGTCTGCATTTGTACTCCTAATAGTTTTGTAATTTTCCTAATGCTCCCCATCCATTTCCCAGTGAGTTTCTTTAAGACCTTTCGCTCCTCCTTCTCTGGTTTTGTGTGGAGGCAGAGGAGACCAAGACTGGCCTAAAGTTTAATGATTAAGAAAGGGTCTGAGTGCAGCATTGATCTCCCCAATATTTACGATTTCTACTATCTCCCCCAGTTGGGCTACTGAATGGATCTGGTTCATCTGATTAGGGATAAAATACTTCCCATTTTAGTTGAGGGATACGGTGGAGACACTCTAGTTGAAGATCTATGGCTCCTGTCTAGAACCAAATAGAGCTAGGGGATCTAACCCCTTGATCAAAGGTCCTTGCAAAGTATGGGATGGTCTCATGGTTGATTTGGGTCCTAGGCCCTCTCTGATTTTGTCACTTTGTTCCATTTATAAGATGCCCAATCTCCCCTATGACCCTGGTACCACTTTGATCTGGAAGAAATTGGAGACATTTGCTCTGAGTGATATGCAAGATCTAGCACATTTATCCCCGCCAGCTATTTTGCAATCTCTTCTGCTCTCACAAAACTTTTCCTTTTTACAATGTGTCCAGGTGGCTGGGGTGTTCGGGGAGTTTTTCAGGATGTACAAATCCACGAGACCTCAGAAGCCTTTTGAAGGGACGCTCAGGGAGGACAAACCAAACACCAGAAAAATCTCCTTTTTATGCAAGCAATTTATTACCCTTCCAGTGTTAACTAAACCTGCTTTTCTTATCTCTTGGGAGAATGAACTGGGGATTTCTCTTTCTTTGAGAGACTAAGTTAATTTTAAGTACGTCCTTTGGTCTGTCCCCGTACATCCTGTCACAGGAGTTTCACTATAAACTTTTAGTAAGATTTTAGTAAACTTTTGGTATAAGACTCCGCAATGGCTCTTTACATATAAATTGGCCCCCTATTGAAGATGCTGGAGATGCAATGGGAATGAAGGATCTTACTTACTTATGATGAAAGTGTCAGAGGCACTTTCTGTGGCAGAGAAGAACGATGTTTGCCCATTGAATTCAATGGAGCCAGCAATACAGCAGGTTCCACTGAAAGCAATGGGCTGCCGGCCCATTGAACGTCGCAGGGGGAAGTTGTAATGCCTTCCCTGTCTTTCTATTGGGCAGAAAAGCGCGCAAATTTCTCAGGGAAGAAAATGAAAGTAACCTGAACACCGCGTGGTACTCGTCACGAGTAACGAGCATCTCGAACACCCTAATACTCGAACGAGTATCAAGCTCGGACGAGTATGCTCGCTCATCTCTAGTCGCCACCCTACTACTGATGGCCCAGAAACATTATCCCAAAGCCCTGCATCTTGCTCCCCAGCCTTGGGAGAATATTTAGAGACCTTTTAAGGTCTAATCTGTGCAGAGGTGCAGCTGCGGCCTGCAGGGGCTGAACATTCTCAGGCACAATTACTAGGTGCAGGCACTCATTTCCCCAGGCGATTTGCAGTGGGGACCTGCGGGAGGTTCCTGGATGAGTAAATCTGCTGCCTGCTTCTACCACCTTGCGGTCGGGTGAGTGACACTGCCGCGGCAGCAGCTACATCTGACAGCATCTGCTCAGCGAGCCCCTGCTGCCATGGGCCCCCTGCACAATGGGTCCAGAGTTCCTCAGCTCTCTGCCCTCCCCTGAACAGCCCTGATGTCAGGACACTCACCTTCCCCCCTGCCGAGAGGCCGCAATTTGAGCTGGGGGATAGGAGACAGAATTCCTCCTGCTGCCCACCCACTGCTGCAGAGTGGTGAGAGGAGGGAGGGAGCACCAAGTGAGGGAGAGAGGAGGTACAGGAGAAAAGAATCCTGGACAGGAGAGCAGTCTCCAGTGAAGTGCTCCTGGGTGTATAACATCCATAGCCCAGTGGAGTTAAGCTGCCTGCCCCCACCCCCCGTTATTTGTCCCCCTTACCTGGCGAGGTGGCTGTAACTGCATAAGTAATAAGAAAAGGGGAGACCGGGATCCAGCATTTTTAGAACAGGCCTCTGTACTCTGCTGATTTATGTAAAGATGGGGTCGTGATGAATTTCCCGACATTGTCAGATATTTAAGCTTCCAAGCAGGTTAGGTTTTGCCCATCTGATACTGTGATATGCTCTACAATCGTTGGATATGCACAGGCCGGTGTTTCCTAAGGCAGCTTTCATTTTTTTCTCCCTTTTATCGAATGTCTCCAGGGGTATTTCCACATTCTATGACAATACCTTCTCTTAGGACACCCAGAGTAAGTCCACACACATGACAATGTGGGAGATTAGATCTTAAGTGACAATTTAGTTTGAAAAGGTGGAGATGGGCCCTCTCTTGGACCAAGAGGGTATCACATGGCATCGCCCACTGGAAATCTTCACAGAAGATATTTCTACGTTGGTATCTGACGCCAGCGAGACTGTATAGAATGAATAAAGATGTGCCTGAGACGTGCTGGAGAGGGTGTGGTGCGAAAGGCACTTATTTCCAAATGTGGTGGTTGTACCAGATTATACTCTCCTTCTGGAACTCGGTCTTTGACTTTAGTTTTTCAGTGTCGCACCACTTTGTGTCCCCAGACCCGTCGCTGGCTCTTTGTTTTCTAAATACAGATAAATTGTCCCCTTTGTATTTAGTTCTTATCTTATATATTGTCCTAGCGGCACGGCTAACAATTGCTAGGCATTAGTAGTTGAGAGATTCCCCCTTGTTATCTGAGGTGAGGAACTCAGTGAATCATACTTATCACCTGGAAGAAACTTATTCACGCAGATATGTCACTAAGTCCTCTTGGATGGCCTTCTGGGCAACATGGCTGGACTTTACAATGGCAAATCCTTCATAATGGAGGTCTGTGGGGCTGGATGATGTGCTGATGGTGAGAATCTAGATCGGTGGAAATGTTTGAATATATCTGACGATGTCCACTATTACAATACTTAGAAGTCCTTTCCCACATGACCATGCGAATTTGAAGCCTGTTATGTACTCTTTATACTAACTTAATTTTGATTGGTGTATCTGATGTTGGAAGTGTACCTCTTTCTTCAAGTATAATTTCTTTGTAAGGAAAAAAAAAATTATTTAATAAAAAATACAATTATGAAAAAAAAATGTAACTCCTTTATTTATCCATGGACGACGCTGTATGAGGGCTTGTTTTTTGCAGGACGAGTTATATTTTTCGATGGTACTATTTAATGTACCATATAATGTGCTGAAAAACTTTTTTAAAAATTCTAAGTGGAGTAAAATAAAAAAAAAAACAACAACATTCCACCATTTTCAGTGCGTCTTGTTTCTATGGCGCACAAACTACAACAAAAATGATATGATACCTTTATTCTATGGGTCAGTATGATTACTCTGATAGCAAACTTGAATAGTTTTTCTATTTTGCTGTACTACTTAATTTTTTTTTTTTCAAAAACCGTAATTTTTTAAAATTATTTTCTGGCGCCATCTTATGTGTGCAATAACTTTTTAAATTTTATGTCGACATAGTTGTGCAAGGGCTCATTTTTTTGCAAAACATTCTGTAGTTTATCTTGGTACCATTTTGAAACACATAGAACTTTTTGATCGCTTTTTATTGCATTTTTTCTGGGTAACAGGGTGACTTGAAAAGGTGCATTTCTGACATTCTATATTTTTTTGTCGGACAACGTTCACCATGTGGGGTAAATTATGCACTACTTTGATAGATCAGACTTTTACGGACACGGTGATACCAAATATGTATTTTTGTTTTGTGATTTAGATTGCTTTTTTATTATAGATATGGCAAAAAGGGGGGGTGATTTAAACTTTTAATACTTTTTTCACAGTTGGTAAAACTTTATTGATCTTATTTGTACTTTTTTTTAGCCCCTCTAGGGCACCACAACTAGCGATGCTTTGATCGCTCCTGTAGTATGATGTAATGTCATAGCAGCCAGGGTCCTTCTGAAAGCCCCAGGGCTGCCTTAGCAGACTGCCTATCAAGCGATCCCCGTGGGGTGGCCTAATAGACTGTCAGATTGCAGTATGATGTAATGCCATAGCAGTCTGCTAAGGCAGCCCTGGGGCCTTTCAGAAGGCCCGCCGCTGCCACAAGATCCCCATGTCTCCCTGGGATCTCATTGCGGAGGGTGGGGGAGCATGCTGGTCCCTGGCCCCTGGCCATCGTTCATGGAATTTAAATGCTGCTGTCAGAATTGACAGCAGCATTTAAAGGGTTAATAGCCGTTATCGGCTGCGTGGCCGATTGCAGCTATTGCTTGTGGGTATCAGCTATAATAAACAGCTGACGGCGGCGCTGCATGGAGAGAGGTCATACACACCCCAACTCTGCATGACATAAATGTACGTCATATAGCGGCAAGGGGTTAAGGTGCAAACAGGCTTGGTCAAGAGGTTAAAGAAGGACATTGTTTTAAATATACCTACCATGGGAGTCTCAGCATTTTTGTTTTTTGATTTTGATCTCCTTAGTTTCAGAATAAAATTATAAAAAACATTTTTCCTTTTCTCAAGGTGTTTGTGTCTGTATGGCTACAATAGTCTAGATAGGCTTAGCATTTTGATAAGATGACAACATCCTCATAAAAAGCTCCAGCTAGGAAAGTGCCAGTTAAGCAACATGAAGAGGTAGTCAAAATACCAAGAGATCCCCAGGCAGGACTGGATGTTCTAGAGATGTATGGAGAACCAGTGTTATTAACAGCAAGCGTCTACTTCCAATAATAACTAGCAGACTGTTTCCATAACTTCACTAATTAGAAGTCCTAAAAATGTTCCACATTCTTAGCAAATCTGTATAACTTACTGTAGACAGAAAATCCATTTGTCAATAGTAAGCTTCTGTGCCTCTTGCCTTGCTCGGGGTGGTTTTGGGAGCCAGCTGGTAAGATCAGCTGAGTGGCTCAAACCCCTGACTAATTGAACTTTGTTGCTCAGGCAGATGTTCACTTCGGCCAGGCGGCATCTGCATCATATTACCTCCACTTAAGTTACAGGGAATTATAAATTATATTTCAATAAGACATGTAGAAATAGATTTTAAGGCATGCATTTCGTCCTGTGTTTCCATATATTTGTCCACCGCTTGTACAAATATGCAATGTGCTAAAGTTTTAGGCAGGTGTGAAAAAAATGATACAAAGTAAAAATGCTTCAAAAATAGAAGTGTTAGTATTTTATTTTTGTTAATAGAAAATAGAAATCTTAAACAGATCAATATCTGGTGAGACCATTACCTTTACCATGAAAGCAGCATCAAGTCTTCTAACTACACTTTATAGGATTTTATAGTCAGGTGAATGGTTAACCAATTATACCAAACAGGTGAAAAGAAAAATGTTTGGTACCGTGTTGGCAGTAGAACAAAATGTGACTGTTCTTAGTGAGAGTAATCTTGTAGATATAATACATTTTACTGGCTATCAAAACTACATGATGTTATAGCGAGCTCTCCAACCTACTCAGGGTTTATCCTCAGGCTTGTGGAATAGATCCGAAGAGGTATTATATACACACACATACATATGGCAAGGCAGAGCCATGGTCTGCTATGACAGACCCGGGGGCCTTTCAGAAGGCCCCTAGCTGCCATGACACCCACACAGCTGCCTGAGACCTCACCGCGGGGGGTCGTACGGGACCCCCGAACATCGTTCAGGGGATTTAACTGCAGGCTGTCAAAACTGACAGGGGCATTTAAACGGTTAACAGCTCAGATGAGCCACATGGCTTATCGGAGCTGTTGCCACCAGTTGTTGGCTGTAAGAAACAGCCAGCGCCCGCGATGTATAGAGGGAGATCCCCGCGTGAACCCCCGTCATACATAACCCGATGCCGTAGACAGTCAAAAGGCATATTGATGTTTGTTAAGGGGTTAAAATTCGAGATTTGAACAAAAAGCTAAAATTCTTTCAAGAGTGGTTTTAGAGAAAGGACATTATCTGCAAAGGATCCTGTCACGTGTTCCGCTCACCCACATTTTAAGCCCATAATTTGCTAATCTTGCCTTATTCTTTTCAAGAAGACGTCCATTGAAAGAGTAAATAGAAGAGGAGAAAGTGGGCAGCCTTATCTTGTACCGTCCCTAATATTGAAAGTGGGAGAGAAATTTCCTTTAACTTTAATTTTGGCTGAGGGGGTTTTATATAGAGCCATGATCTTATCAATAAAATTGTTAGGGAAGCTAAATTTTTTGTGGGGTCATCTTAGGAAAGAGCCAATTTATCCTGTCAAATGCCTTTTCTGCATTAGTGGTAAGAAGCGCTAGAGGGGTTTTAGTATACTTGCCGTGGTGTATCACACTAGGAAGTCTGGGAGTGTTATCTTTTGCTTTCCTGTAGGGAGTAAACCCCACTTATTCGATGTTGATGAGGTTTGGGAGGAGAAGCTTGATTCTATTAACGAGAATTTTTGCATACAGTTTGATGTTGCAGATTAGATAAATTTGGTCTGTAGCTACTGCAGAGAGTATTATCTTTCACTTCCTTAGGAATAAGGGAGATGTGGGTGGTAAGATCTTTCTTAAGGCCCATTTACATGCAAAGACAGTCTTTTAAACAATTGAAATATTGACAGTTTTAGCGATTGTTTTGCATAAAGTGTTAATTGACATTAATGTCCATTAGCACTTTAAAATCTTCATTTGCGTGTAAAAGGGCCTCCAGGAGCTGTTTGCAGATCAGAGCAGGTAGTCTGAGTTCTGCACACAGGTCCATTGTTCTGGCATGGGCTGTCAGAAGAATACAATGTAAGCGTTGACTCTCATGCAGAACACAGTGTGTGGTCCCTGTTATCTCTCTCCAGCTGAAGGATGTTTTTTACCTTAAAATCATCATTTAGCCAAACAGTGCTTCACGTTTACCTACAGTGCGGCCTGCTAATGCCACTCAATGTGCCAGCATTGCAACGCCCCCAGTTCAGCTACCTTGCTACCTCTGGAGAAAGGGGGCAAGTGGAAATAATCACCTGATAGTTTTTTTTTTTTTTCTCAGATTGATACACATGACTATGCGCTAGCTAATGGCACAGGAGACAGGGCATTCAGTCATGTTGATCAGTCATTAGATAACCCTGATTTTGCACTCTTTATGGATAGATTGAGGTATGGTCAAGAAGGCAGGTCCTACACAGGTTATGCTGTGCTGTCCTTACATGATGTAGTCAAAGCCGAACCTCTTCTAACCTAACGTCTACGCAGACAGAAAATAATGAAAGTGTTTGGGGTAGAACTGGCATTTTATGCTCCGTACCATCCACAAAGCAGTGGTAGAGCTGAAAGTGTAAATGGTACCTTAGAAATCACGATCCAGAAGGCCATGACAGAGCTCAATAGACCATGGACCAAGTGCCTCCCCCTGGTACTCTTCTCCATAAGATACACACCTGACAGAATAGGCCTCAGTCCATATGAGGTACTTTTTGGATTGGCCCCAAGGTTAGGATTGCATTTACCGAGATAACCCCAGATGCAGCATGGTAACTTGACAAACTGTTATTGCTCTCACAAAACACTTAACTAATATATTATCTAGAGTGTTTACTTCCCGTCTAGACCCAGAGACTGACACGGGGACCCATGACCTGCTCCCCGGAGATTGGGTCTATGTGAAGAAATTTGTTAGAAAACACTCCCTTGAGCCTAAATACGATGGTCCTTACCAAGTGCTACCGACCACAGCCACGTCAGTGACACTAGATGGGAGAAACTCCTGGATCCATGCCTCCCATTGAAAGAAGGCTCAAGGGATGCCGGAATATATTTGTTGGGAACCAACATAGGGGGTGGGCTCAGACTATCCCCTTGGGAAACTAGGAGGCATGACAGATGCCCCGAGTGGAAACCTTCCCACAGTCCTGCACCTGTAGCCAACCGCCTACGCCCTAAGATACAGACTATGAACAACATGATAGCTATAGCTGACCCTACCTTTGAGGACATCATGATGGTAGAACCCGGCTTCTCTGACCAGAATCTCTGGTTGGAGTGGATGTAGTATAATGCCAACAAATACAACAAGTCTAACTGCTACATGTGAGGAAATGCTAGACTACACCTAGGTACTGTCCCTCTGCAGATCCCTTCACTTCAACCGACCAAACGGCCTGTGAAAAATGAAATAAAGAGTACCCCATAATCACCAAAACTTCCCATCCAGGAGAAGGGATCACCATCTACCCTGGAAACTACACCTCTTATAAATGTAGACAGGGTTCAGGGAGATTCCTACAGAATTTCAGTGATGGTTATTGCTCTACATATAGCGACAAGAGTGAGGAGGTGGTACAAAATCAGGTCCAATCACTGGGAGACATTTATTGGCTTTGTGTGGACATGAAATTGAGAACCAGATTGGAGGGAAGTTGGACAGGGAAGTGTTCATTGGCTAAAATTCTTATGCCTTTGCATATCCTCATCAATGATCCCCCAAGTGAGTCGGTAAGCAACTCTCATAGAAGAAAACGTAGTGCGCTCATGGGAAGCTTTGATTCTTATGTCTATATAGATACCATTGGTGTTCCAAGGGGGTACCTGACGAATTCAAGGACAGGGGCCAAATAAAAGCAGGTTTTGAGTCACTGTTTCCCATTGTCACTATTAATTAAAAATGTTGACTGAATAAACTACATTTACTCTTCACCAACAGAGGTTCGTGAATTACACCAAAGACGCCCTGCAAGGATTAGCAGACCAGCTAGGACCGACCTCCTCCATGACTTTCATGACTTTCCAGATTAGAAAGGCCTTAGATACGATCCTAGCGGAAAAAGGGGGGTATGTAAAATTATAGGGGAGACCTGCTGCATGTACATCCCCAACAACACAGGACCAAACGGTAAAGTGACCTTAGCCATCAAAAAGCTAGAGGACCTATCAGTAGAGCTAAAGAAAACTCAGGTATACATAACCCATGCGTTCAATACATTAGTTGGATGAGTGGGTGGCAGAGAATGCTGTAATTCTGATTATCCTTGCCATCATAGTCTGCTGTGTACTACCCTGCCTGAAGAAACTCTGTGAGAAGGCTGTGGACAATGCTTCGCCGACACTGCTGAACATGGAGAGTTCAGAGGACTACGAGAAATCCTACCCCCCCCCCCCCCCCCGAAAGACTCTTACCCCTCAGCAATTATAATACCTTTAAGCCTTAGGGAAAACACCTCCCCTTTTATGCCGAGACAGTCAAAAGAGCCGGAGAGGTGTTCGGGAAAGACATATCAGGGGAGGTGGATAGGTCTTCAGAATTAGGGACAGATAAAATAGTCATTTTAAGAGGGAATTGTAATGGATTGTAATAAACTAAGTAAAATGCCTATTACAAATATGTGCTTCTCCTCTACACTACTAACACAGCTTCCGGTCTGAAAGTGCGGACTAACTACTACCTCTTCTCCCCCCCTCCCACAGTGTTTCTAACACTTTACTAAATATGGCGCCTCCATCCAGGAATGCAACCGAGATAAGACCTCAGTTCCTCCATTTAAGGGCAATAACCAATCAGCTACAGATTCATACTTCATGACATATTAACCATGCTCACTGTCTATAAAACCCAATGCAGCTTGATTAAAATAAAGAAGTTTCATTTAGCTGAACAGCAGGTTTCAGTTTGATTCTTAGGTGCATGCACAGGCCTCAGGCCTTATACCTAGTAATCAGGAAGGGGGCAGATATTCATCATTAGGTATATTAGTACCCATCTATGTACCGATCTATACCTCCAGCTATACACCTCTTCCCGTGACATCTTAGCACCATTCCTCCAAATTGTCACTGACTGCCTGTCCGCTGTCTCAAGTACCATGTCCTCCTTTTTTTCCTTACTCAACCTCTCAAAAACTGAACTTCATGTCCTTCCATTCTCTGCCAGCCTACTTCCCCACAATATCTCCATCTCAGTATTTGGCAGCACAATAACCCACAGACAGTATGCCCACTGCATTGGGGTCACACTGGATTCTGACCTTTCCTTTACCCCCCACATCCAATCTCTGTCTAGAACATGCCACCTGCACCTCAGGAGCATTGAAAAAATCCATCGGTTTCTCACCATAAACACACTAAAGACATTCGTTGTCACCCTCATCCCTTTTCTTCTCGAGTACAGCAATTCACTGCTAATTGGCATTCCCCACACCAGACTCTCCCCTCTCCAATCCATACTAAATGTGGCAGCTAGACTCATCTTCCTACCTAGTCATTTCTTGGATGCCTCTGCACTTTACCAGTCACTGCACTGGCTGTTCATCCACCACAGAACTCAATTCAAACTCATTACCCTCACCCACAAAGCTTTCCATAGAACCGCGCCACCATACATCGCTTCCCTCCTGTCCATGCATGACCCAGCCCGTGCAAACCAGTCTGCTAACACATCAGCATCGGTCCTCTGGAACACACTACCCCAAAACGTGTGGACAATCCCAGATGCGCAATACTTCAGACGTACCTTAAATATCCACCTCTTCAAAGAAGCATATTAAACCTCCTAAACTAAACCCACCCCAAATCCACTGAAACAAGCCCCCTTCCTCTCCCACTGCATACCTCCTGCCTCTCCCACTGCACGCCTGGAAATTATTTACCTATGGCACCCCACATTCTCCACTTTGCCTACTGTGTACATTTCCTGTCCTTGTACTTCCTATACCACCGCCTCCTTGTTATGTGTAAGCCTGTTGGTGCAGGCCCCTCACCCCTATTTGTTTCCTGCTAATTTGAGTATTATATGTAACTGTTGTATTATTTGTTTCCCGTATGTTTTAAAAGCGCTGCGGAATAAGCTGGCGCTATACAAATAAGAATTATTATTATAATAGAGCTGAAGCCATCTAAGCCCGGGCTTTTGCCTTTAGGGAGGGCGCTAATGATGTCCTCAATTTCTTTTAGGAAGATTGAGTTGTTCAATGTTAGTTAATGTGGGGGTGGGGGTGGGGAGATTTGTGGGAGAGAGATATATTTTTAAATTGTTTGGATTTGATTAATCTTCTGTGGGTCTGAGCTATCATGTTTGTCAATATTACAACGGTCAGTATAATAGGAGCAGAATGTTTCGGCTATGTCGTCTATTGTGTAGTGAGGTTGGTCTGTTTTATCTTTGACTTTAGTCATAAAGGTTTTAACGTTTTGTTTTTTGATCAAGGAAGCTAGTCTTTTTCCGCATTTGTCTGATAGAGAGCAGTGCTTAAATTTAGCCTAGAAAAGGTATTTTTCAGTCTTTATGTTAAGCAATTCCCTTACTCTAATGTGTAAATCAATGAGGTCTTTTTCTATAAGACGAGTAGTTGTTCTTTTGTGTTGTAGTTCTAGTTATTTAATTTGTTCAATAAGGTAAAATTTTTCTTTCTATCTTTTTCCTTTTAGAACCTATTTGTATCAAAGTTCTCGTATTACCGCCTTATGAGCCTCCCACAGAATTGTGGGTTTTGTGAGTCCACAAACCAGGTAGGATCCTATATTATCAAATATCGATGGGATCAGCCGATTGGACCAAATCAGATTTATTCACATCAGATCTCCCAGCATAACTGAGAATAACATTAGGAAACTCAAAAAGAGAGAAAAACAGGGAAATTGCATTCAAGAGAAACAGTAAATCACTACTTATCTCCAAACAGGAGAACAGATTGTTGAGGGTGCAAGTAATGTCCAGAGTCGTCAGGAGCCATCTGTTGGGAGGCCTCTTCTGGGGGATCTGGTATGGTCCAGTTCTGTTCTTCTGATTTTCCTTGGCTTGTTCCGGTGACTTGAGTCCAGGAATCTGTTTTGAGGAGAGAAGGTAGGTCAAGTGATTCCTCCACTGATGTCCAGTCTGGAATCTGGATGTGAGAAAGGTCTAATGTGTTTAAGACTAGGGGAAGGGTCCTCTGGCATTTTGATGATCCAAGTTCTGTTTCAGGCTTGAAATGGCCAGGCCAAATGGGAAAAGCCATTTATAGGGTATTTCTTTTTCTCTCAGTGCTTTTGTTAGGGGTTGGAGTTATTTTCTTACATCTAATGTAAGTTTGGAAAGATCTTGGAAAATCTGAATTTTATGCCATCATACTCTATTTTTTTGGCTATTCTGGCTTTATACAAAATTTCTTCTTTAGCTTTGAAGCTTTGAAGGCAATAGAGGACGTCCTATGGCCTATCAGATTTCACAGATTTAGGCCTAAAAACCCTATGGGCCATTTCCAGGCCAAGATCCACGCCTCCGTCTCTCTCCAGTATGTTGGTAAAAATCTGGAAAAAAGTGGTAGAAATCTCTCTGTCAGGGGTATTTTCTGGAATTCCACGTATATGTTGTTGCGTCTGGAGACGTTCTCCTGGTCGTCTATGTGGATTCTTTGGAAGTAGAGTTATTTATGATTGTCAATTAGAATCCCCTTGACTTTTTCTGCATCGGTAGTCATTGTGGTGCATGAGTCCTCAAGGGTATTAATTTTAGCATATACGTCTTTTACATCTTTCTTTAGATCTGATAGCTCTTCCTTAACGGTTTGCGTGAATTCTTTAAAGAGATCTCTGATACACTCTTTGGTAGGCAGGGCTTTGATGTATTCTTTTATGTCTGCATCTGAAGCCTATAGCGAATCGTCTTCAGATTTACTTTCTGAGCCTGGAGGAGAGGCTTGCGGGATTTGTTATCCTCTTTGGATAGCATCTGTTAGGATTGATTTATATCATGGGAGGATTTTCTGGAAGTTTTCATGGAATCCTGTGGTTTTTTGGGTTCTTAGAGTCCCTGGTGTTTTCAGTGTTTACTGTTTTCATGGGCTTTCCCATTTTGCCTGTCTGATTGTCGTTATGCTGGGTGAGTCGGATATGAATTATGTTCTCATATTACGTTTTATTGTGGCGGTTTCTTCAGGTCTAGTGCCTCTGTAGGTAATTGTAGGTTGTTATATTATTTTCTACCACCAGGTGGCACCAGAGTTGACATATAGTGTTTCAAAGAAGGAGCACTCCTGACTGAGAGAAAAAAAATAATGCAATGGGCTTCAGCCAGAATGCTCAGTGTAGTCCAGATGATGGGCTGTAATAGAAAAAAGACAGTTCTCAAGCCGGGAAGCAGCAGCGAATCGTAGCTGCAATTAACCACGATTCTCCGTGATGACGTGGAGAGCCGTCAGCTCTCCCCTGCTCCCCGGCGGCGGAGATCTGCCGCGGGATATCGCTACGCCCGTGGACAGGAGCCCTAACCCTGGAGCTTTCAATAAGATTATGGGCTACCATGTTGGCCTATCGACACGGGGAAGGCTGTTCCCCTTCAGTTGACTGTTTAGATGTGCGGTCAGCTATCACCACAGTATCTAAATAGTCAAAAATGGCTGTGTGAGATATGTTATGTGGTCCAGAAGGAGTTAAATTGATAAAATAAATCAGGTAGATTAGATATTGGTTGGGAACAATAATACAAGAAAACATAACAGAATTTACTGTTGCAGCCTTGCAGACAAATAAAAGGGACTAGTGAGTCGCTGAGTAGATAATGAAGTGGTACTAATGTGAGTCCAGGACATTTTTTTCTTTCAGCACTCATTTAGTTTTCAGCCCTTAAAGGGCTTGTCCAACTTTGAGCAGTGTTGCTGTAGGAAGCAGACAATTGTGTACATTCTGCAGTGGCCTGGGTTGGTACTGCAAGCTGAACCCCATTCTCTTGAATAGGACTTAGCCTGCAGTACTTAACAGGACCACTGTGTAATGTATGGAGCTGTCTGCTTCCTGTTGCAAAACAGATATAAGAGGGACAACATCTTTAAATGGAGATTTACATGTTGCAAAAATGTGGAATTTCCACAGAGGCATCCACTGACTGTAAAAAACAATCAGCAGTGTAAATTGATCTGTGCTGTGGATGTTAAACCCACAACATGGCAGTATTATCTGTAACTTTTTACAGTATATTTCATCTCTTAGAATAAAGAGATGAAAGCCGCATCAAAATTTGCATGTAAGGGCGGAATCGCAGGGGCGTATTTACACGCTTAAAATACAACTCATTGTGTTCAATTGATACCTTCCCATTTTTCATTTTTTCTTGTGTATTTCTCATGCGCAAAAAAAGAACGTGTGTTTTATTTTAGTGCGCATTTGTGCACCCAAGGCCCCATAGAAGTCATAAGCAACCAATACCTGCTTATTTGTGTTATATGCTACACAATTTTGTGGGAAGTCGAACACATCTGTTACTAATTAGGCTGCACAGCCTTTTGAATCATGGCACAGTTGTGTTATGTGCCGATGCGAACGGTCCCTGACGCAGGAAGTAAAGTATAATGCACAGATATGTGCGCGGCATTAATGGCACCACCACAACAAGCTGTCACCTGCATTTTTGCGCTTATGCTCATATGAGGCCACCTGAGCGCACACAGATTTTCCCTGCTTTTGCGCTGCAGAAGTTCTGTGAACATTTCCTCGGGGTATATTCACATGTGACAGATTTATTGCAGAAGGTTTTAGAACTGGCAATCACTTCCGTTCATGTGAACAGGGCTGTGTTGGTGGCAAGCACATTCCTTTTTTAGCCCTATACAGATGAGTGGGATAGTTGTAGAAATTTCTGTTACAGATGTACCACATATGAACATACCCATATATACTTCATTTTTTCTATTTGTGGAGGAACACTCTGATGATAATTTGTATCTTCATATATATGTGTATATCATCATTTATATCTTCAGCTGTTACTAGAACCAAAACAGATGCATTTCACAGATTATAAACTCTGGAATCCTGCATCATGAAATCCATTGCCCTTATTATAGCACTTGTCAGTGCCACATCTCCATCCTGGTACGCTTTACAGCAGCACCAGAACAATGCTCATAACATAAATACAGCACCACCCAAAACATGAATACAGCAGGAACCAAACTCAGTACATAAATACAGCACCAGAACCAAGCTAAGTATATAAATACACTTGTCAGTGCTGACTATAGGTGACTATAGGTGACCCCACTCTGGTACCCTGTGTGGACCTATTTTTGCCCACCCCCCATTCTAAGAAAAAAAATAACAAATACAGCACCAGAACCAAACTCACAACATAAATACAGAAGAAACCAAACTCATAACATAAATACAGCAGAAAATGCAGTGTGTAAATGCAGCCCCAGAACAGAGCTTAGTATAAAAATACAGCACCAGAACCAAACTCATAGGTTGGTTTCTGCAGTATTTATGCTAAGTACATGGATACAATACCAGTAATATAAACTCATAACATAAATACAGCCACATTACCAAGCTCAGTACATAAATACAGTAGCAGAACTAAAGAATTGTTATATTGATTCATGTACAGTAGCTCCACAAGACTCTGCTGAACTAAGGCTGTGCGAGCTTAAGAGGGAGATTCCCCCAGTCTACGTCTGCCTGGTGCCCTCCCCCAGCAAGCTGGTGGTCAGTGCTCTGTGTGACCACACAGGTCATTTATAGCTAGGGCCAACTATGAAACTTGTAATAAATGACTATTTATATTTTTCTTCACTTTCCCTTTACTATTACTGTTACTATAATGCACCTCACATCAATAAATATAACTTCAAGGAACACATGACATCAGTGCACGTTCTGAGTCTGCCTCCGTGGGACACCATATTGATTCCACTGTAACAGTCTCTATCTGCACACATCTATTGAACTTGTCTAAGCAGCTGGATATTGTCCAACAATCTATATGTATTAGAAGGACCGTAATCAAAGTGAGACAGCATGTATATCATATTGTGCTAGACATATTCTCATTCACTAAGAGTAGTCTGACTCCTATGGGCTCATCTCTTACTACATTTTATTTAAGTTTGTTAAGACCTATTTTTCCGAGTACCTTATTCAACTACGCATATAAATTCTATATGTTGATGTGTTGTACCTGACTAAAAGGCCCATTTAGATGCAAAAATTATCGCTCAAAATTCGCTGAGTGTAAATAGGCCCATCTTTCAGTTTTCTGCCGAACAATGGATTGCAGTTTGGCTTGAAATCCATGGTTCAGCAGAACAGCTGATAAGAAGGACTGCACGCTGTGTTCTGCCCGGGACCGCTGATAACAGCTGATTGCATTGTCTCAGCTGTTCTGAGCTGTCAGCCCCGCTGGCAGAGCAAAGAGAATTTATTCCGAGAACAGCGGGTGGTCCTCTGAATAAATTTAGCTCCCCTTGGCTCACACACCTCACATACATTAATTGGCACTAATAGGCATTAGTAGCAATTAGTAGATTATTCAAAATGATCACTGAAAAGCCATTTTTTGAGCTATCATGTTTGTGTCTAAATGCACCTTAACTCTATGGTATCAACAAATGGAATTTGCAGTATAAATTTGTATAGCAGAGTTAATTGTTTTTAGCATTTATTTAACTGAAGGGTTAATTGGTTTCAACATTTACTTAGCTGAACATTGTAAACATTCCTTAAGAATAAGACATGCACAGAGATCCTCTAACAGATAAGAAACCTCACCTCCCAAGTGATGAGAATATGCCTGTGTAATGTCCAACTGTAAAAAAACATCAAGTAGCGTCATCCATGGAAAATAAGGTTGTTTCAGACAAAGGAAGGGAGAAGTCCGTCATGAAATGGTGTTGGTGAGGTCTACTCTTGAATTCTGGGGTTGAAGGATGATTCAGCAAGACTATTGACTACATATCATGGATGCTGAGTATGATATTATTTTGCATTTCTGTATCTTTTGATGTACATCCTGCATGTATCCTTTTTGATAGTATCATAGTATGTAAGGCCGAACAAAGACACATTTCCATACAGTTCAGCCTATTACCTCCCAATGTTGATCCAGAGGATGGCAAAAAGAAGCCCAATAAGGTAGAGAGAATTTTCCACATTTCAGGGGAAAAAATTCCTTCCGAACTCCAGTCTGGCATTCAGAATAATCCCTGGGTCATCGACCCCTGTGAAGTTATTAATGATTCTAACATATACTGTAATATTGTGTTACTCAAGAAAGGCACCCAAGACCCTCTTGAACTCTTATCAAATTTGCCATCACCATGTTCTCAAGTTCCATAGTCCCACTGCTCTAACAGTAAAGAACCCCCTACTATGTCATGTGCTTGTATGTATGTAAACCTCGTTTTTCTTACATCTTGGAAATCACTGCAAGGCACACTTAAGATGCTAATGTGAGTAGAAATTGGGTTCACGAGTTTGCCCTACAGAAGGTCCCCAATGTAGCCAAAGCCTGTCAAATTGCATTGCATTCACGCATCTAAGGAATACAGTACTCCTCCCAAAAATTGTTTAAAATAGTGTATAGTGGTGTTAGTGGTGAATTGTAGCGCATGGTTGTAACTGAAAACAAAATAAGGCCCTAGATCAAAAATTGCACCAAGGAAGATAACTGTGGTGCTGCTTGGTTTAAAAGCAATGACATAAAATTTATAAGGAGAAATTCTGCATGATGAATACAACACTCAAGCATGGCCCTATTCCATAGAGCAGTTGCAGAGCTACCAAAAATTACTCTAAGCAAAACAGCAGGTAAGGTGCTTATTTTAAAAGCAATGTCCTAAATTTTAGAAGAACAATTTCTGTAAAATGAATACAATACTTAAGCACGGGCCTGCTCCATTTAACAGCTGTAGAGCTACCAGAAAGGTTTCTATGCAAGTTAGTGTGTGTGCTGATTGTCTTTAATGTTGCAAAGGACAAATTCTACCAAGTGAACAAAACAGCCAAGCAGGAGCCTTCTCCAAGGAAAATATTCAGTTTGGGAGAAGGAGGACTGGAGGAAGCAGGAGGAGTACAACAGCAGTAGTTGCACCACCATCACCAGCAACAGCACCTTGAGAGTAGAGTGTGCTCCTCATAGAAACATGAGAGCTTTGGCTCTGTATTTTCATATTGATATATTGCTCATTTGGGGGGAAGTAAGAGGAAGAGAAGAAGAGCAGCAGTAGCACAAGCAGAAATCGCACCTTGAGAGCACAGCATGGTCTTTGATATAAATCTATGCTCAGTCATATGTGAGTAAAAATTGCCAGCCTGCTAACTAATTAATGCAATCTCTCATGGGGTTGCAGAAGTCAGGTGAAATCCATGTCTGGTTCACTTTTATTAGCGTGATACGATCCACATTGTGGAAAGATGGATTCATCTGTCAGTTATCACACCACCAGCTGTGCTAAATACCCTTACTGGAAGCACACTGGCAGCTAAGCACCTCTAAAGTAAGTTGTGCATACTCTAGCAAGCTCCTCCA
This sequence comes from Eleutherodactylus coqui, assembly GCF_035609145.1. Lineage (NCBI taxonomy): Eukaryota > Metazoa > Chordata > Amphibia > Anura > Eleutherodactylidae > Eleutherodactylus > Eleutherodactylus coqui. The sequence continues at coordinate 193,187,648 of NC_089844.1, forward strand.
GCTTAGCAACCCAGAAGTCAAAGGGGCCGACCGCATGTACATCCATGTGAGAGCTGACATACTCTTGTAACATCATGGATAAGTGCTGCCTGTGACTGTGAGTCCTGCACTGTGCTTTCCCTGCAGGTTGCAACAGTCTGAAAAAACTTTGCCACCCCTTGATTACACTTCCCGTCACTGGTGGTGGTGCTGCTGTGATAGCTTTCTGCTTGTCCGCCATGAGCAGTAGAGCTGTTATCCATTGTTGATGGATCCCTACAGGCATTGCAAAAAGCTGTGCTCAAGCTGCTTAATAGTCAGTCCTGATAGTGCTGCATTTTGAAGTTCCTCTCCCCAGTAATGATCTGATGTTTTGATATGGGCTGTGCAGCTGTCCTTCTGCAAGCACTTTAGCTAAAATTACTCATATGCCTCAAAGTGCCTAAGGGTGATGGCCCTCATTCCTTGGGGTCAGGCTTCATATTGTCCATTTGGTCCTGGCATTCATGTAGAATAGCTGGTGTTTGGAGGTCAGATATTGTTACATACGGTTATATGTGGATGGTGTTGAAAGGTTGTATGAAGAGGTGAAAGAAGAGAGGGAGGAGAAGGGGGAGGGGGGTGAGAGGGTATAGACAAGGATGAAAGTTCCACAACTCCTGATGGTACCGTGAAACATGGACCATCACTTTTGGCTTCATATACCACCTACAGGACATTGACCCAGTGTGCTCATAAGTATATGTAATCCCCCTGGCCATGCTTGCACCATGTGTGTGTGGCTAAGTGCACCCTACCACTAACAGGGACACATTATCACAAACATAGTAGTGCAGGACAGAGAGGGATTTTTGAGCAAAGAAATGGCGGCTAGGCATATGATACTATGGGTTAGCACAAAGCATCACATTGCAAAAGGAGTCTTTGTCCACTAGCATGCCCAGCATTCCCATTGCCAGCAGCTGTGTGAAGCTTGCATTATAGCTGTGTGCTTGTGGATAGTTAGGGTGCTATTTTATTTTACGTTCCCATAGCTGGGAAATGGAGGGTTGGCTGCTGACCTGAGAAGCACTGGAACATAGGGGAGATGTCAATGAAGCTGATGGCAATGTTGGCGGCTGTCTTACCTGCTCAAAATTTGGCAATTTTACAACCTCATTAGCATACCAACTAAGCAAACTGAGACAGTGTTGAGGTAAAACAAATATAACACATGAGTTTATTTTCTCTTTAGTATATAGATGTAAGTGAAACGGTTAATTTAACATATAGAGCATACAGATCACATGGGTAACAAAGATAAGCATCAATACATCACCGGATATTGTGGCATCACTCCGCAATCGGGGGGATCTCCAGGTACGATTGGTAGGAGGAATCCGGGAAAACGCCAGCATGTCTGCTAGGCAACAAAGTCAAGTCCCCAAAACCCCCCTGAAAATCCCCCCATATATATACCACTTTTTCATTACGTGACATATCCACTTCTGCGCAGTTATGAGTATATGTGTCATTCTTATATAACTAATCAAGCTTTACGCATGCTCCATAAAACCTTGGCAACATATAATACTACATATTTTCTCTATGAAGTTATCCACATCTGTATTCTATTACTGACAATATCTGATGACTATGAGTCATTCTAGCTGTCTTTCTCCAGAATGTACTGCATTTATGCAGATCTTAGAATCAGTTCATATTAGTTCAAGAGTTCATTGAACTAGTAGAACACAAATACGTAATCACAGACAATTAGTTAATGATTACTATCTACCTATACCTTTGACACAATCTCTCACTCAATCGTGTCCCACACGTATCACAGTGGCTCAACCTCTGTTCTCAGTTTCCCACTCCTGTCTCTGAAGCTTGCAGCTCTATAATCAATTGTAGAGGAATGGCCTGATACAACGTGCCATTACTCCTACACAGACCTCTCTATGCTTACAGGATACTACATGAACAGAGAAGGAAATGGAGGAAGAGGCACCAGAAGAGGGAGGCTGACTTTTTGCCCTCTGGCCCAGGTGGGCTCTCCAAGGTAGTAAGTGGAGAGATTTCTTGTGGCTGGCTAGTGTCCTGGATTAAGTACACTACCGAACCTATGCGGTCACTTTTAAAACTTTAAGTTTTAAAAGTTATGTTTTGTACTCATAATTTGCATTTAAATACACCTCTGTGCCCTATTTGATGACAAGTCCCCCATTCTCATTGGGCTTTCTATCACCTGGCAACAGCATGGGGGAAGTGGTTAGTCAGGTAACGGGAGGAAAGAAGGAGCCTGTGATTGGGGACTCTGCCCTCTGCACGGGTTGCTTTGTAGGAGCCAGTTAAATAGGTAGAAGGGGAGGAGTTTTGAAGAGTCTCGAAATGGAGTAGCCTTAGAAAGAAGCAAGAACAGAAAAGCCAGTGCGGAGGGAAGTAGATAAGTGTGAGTACTAACATCAAACTTGTATTGGGACTAAGAATAGAGAAGATAATGCAAGAGAAGGATAAACGGACAGAATAAGAGCATAAAGGCCAAAAGCGGAAAAGATCTAAACTAAGTGAAAGAAAAAGAGAAAGAGAGAGAGAGGAACAGAAAGATAAAGAATACCATATGGAAACTGTTCAAGTACTTATGGTATAAAAGTGTTCAAATGTGATCCTAGCCTTTAACTGTAATAACTGCCACAAAGAAAAGCAATGCCAATGCAATGTAATGCCGTTAATAGAGAACTCTCCCCATAATAAAGTGTTATACTGCTTGCACATTTATTCCTGTCTCCTGGATTCCCTTCCCACCACCGAATCATCTGCATCGAGCTACCACACTACTCGCAAAGAGGATAGGACAATTTCCCTTATTTTATTTTTACCATTTGTGCTTATTATTTTGTCCAGAACAGGTCTCGGCCTTTATAGACTGGCGTCATGAACTTGCCAAACCACTAACTTACCCTGTCTGACCTCACAGGTAGCCACCAACCCAACAAAACTAAGTTCTTATTTTTACACTATTAGCAGCCACTGTCATCCGTGAGGGGAAGCAGAGGAGTCACCGCCATTATTGTCCCCTTCTCGATCCGGTGCGTCACAGCTGTTCATGCACATTATGCTGAGATTGTCTACTTTGTTTATGCGTTTTTATGCTTCCTGCAAATATTACAAATTACTACTTCTCTGTCATCCCATGCAATTTCAAAGAATACCCAAACTGCACAATCCCTGTGAGCAGTTTTAGCTGTGGGCCTGATGTTGCTGCTGCTGCTGTGACTAGTAGTAGCTGATGGTGGTGGCGCTGCCCTTTTGTTTTTCTGCAACACTCTTCTCACAGCCTTGATGTGATTGAATGCCCTTGCAGACTCAGGTATATAAGCCGCAGCAATGATGCCCTGAGAGTAAGTGCTAATAAACATTGGTTGAATATACAGAGGGGCTTCATGAAACACAGTGTGTCAAGACACTTTTCAAGTAGCTATAATATGGACCCCTCAGTCTTATGGATCACCCCATTGGAGTGTTACTCAGTGTGAATTCTGACACCTTAAATCAAAATAGATGTTTTGGATATTCTGTCTTAAAGGTGTTCTGTAATAAAGAAAAAAAAATCTATACTTACACTACCCAACGATGATTTTGTTTTGGGCTCAAAATTAGTTCAATACCCAAATCTTCCAGCTGCTATTCGACCTATTCCACATTCAGATAGATTACCAGTTCCTACTCCACCCCAACATTATGAGCTTGAAGTAGAAAATGAAGAAAGTGTGTAAAAAGAAGAACCCAACAAGCCTTTTATATCCCATGACCCTGACTTTGAAATAAAAGATGATACACCGCACAGACTGAGTCAAGCAGAATTGAGTGATCTCATTGGAGACCTTGACTTGTCATAGGAGAAGGTAGATCTTCTAGGGTCAAGACTACAGCAATGGAATCTTCACCAACATTATGTCAGCATCTCACAGTACAGAGAACACCAGAGGGATCTGCTTCCTTTTTTTGGGAAGAAAAACAATCTGGTTGTTTGCTGCAACGTTAATGTCTTGATGAAATGTTTGAATTTGAACCATGATCCAACTGAATAGAGACTATTCATAGACTCCTCCAAGCTTAGTTTGAAAGCTGTATTACTTCACAATGACAACCGTCTTCCTTCTATTCCTGTTGGTCATGCAGTTCACATGAAGGAGACTCATGCAAGCGTGACAGCCCTCCTCGACTCAATCAAATATGGTGAACATAAGTAGAAAAGTGGCGATCTAAAAGTCATAGCTGTACTCTTAGGAATGCAACTGTGGTACACTAAATACTGTTGCTTTTTATGTATGTGGGGCAGTAAGGATAATAAATCACTGTACATTCAAGTGAACTGGCCTGAAAGAAATCTTGACTCTACCGAGAAAAATGTCATTGCCGAGCCTCTCGTGGAACCAAAAGATGTTCTTCTTCCACCCCTTTATTTAAAGATGGGTTTAATGAAAAAAAATTGTCAAAGGTATGAACCAAGAAGTACGGGCATTTAAGTACTTAAAAGACAAATTTCCTAGATTGAGTGATGCAAAGGTTAAGGAAGGTATTTTTGTTGGGAAAACAAATTCGACAACTTGTAAAGGATCCTCCATTTGACCAAGTTTTGGAGGGAAATGAAAAGGAAGCTTGGCAAGCCTTAAAGGGGTTGTCCCGCGGCAGCAAGTGGGTCTATACACTTCTGTATGGCCATATTAATGCACTTTGTAATGTACATTGTGCATTAATTATGAGCCATACAGAAGTTATCAAAAGTTTTATACTTACCTGCTCCGTTGCTGGCGTCCTCGTCTCCATGGTGCCGACTAATTTTCGGCCTCTAATGGCCAAATTAGCCGCGCTTGCGCAGTCCGGGTCTTCTGCTGTCTTCAATGGGGCCGCTCGTGCAGAATGCCGGCTCCGTGTAGCTCCGCCCCGTCACGTGCCGATTCCAGCCAATCAGGAGGCTGGAATCGGCAATGGACCGCACAGAAGCCCTGCGGTCCACAGAGAGACAGGATCCCGGCGGCCATCTTCAGCAGGTGAGTATGAAGACGCCGGACCGCCGGGATTCGGGTAAGTACTACCCGGTGTGTTTTTTTAACCCCTGCATCGGGGTTGTCTCGCGCCGAACGGGGGGGGGGGTTAAAAAAAAAACAAAAAAACGTTTCGGCACGGGACAACCCCTTTAAAGGGAGTTATTCATGGATTCTTACGCAACAAAACAGATGATAACTACACTCAGTTGGTCACAGTACTTCTGGAAAAATACCATCAACTCGGATGCAACATGTTCCTTTAACCCCTTCATGACATGGCCTATTTTGGCGTTTAGGACCAAGCGATTTTTTGGTATTTTTCCATCTCCATTTTTCAAAAGCCATAACTTTTTTATTTTTCCGTGGACGCGGCCGTATAAGGGCTTGTTTTTTGCGTAGCGAACTGTAGTTTTTATCAGTGCCACTTTTCGGTACATAGACTATATTGTAAAATTTTTTTTTTTTAATGATAGCAGAGAGAGAAAACGCATCAATTCTGCCATAGATTTTTTTATTTTTTTTTTACACCGTTAATCATGCAGCATAAATGAGACTTTCCATTTTTTCTGCAGACCGGTACGGTTACAACGATACGAAAATTCTAACATTTTTTTTAGGTTTTCCCACTTTTCTGCAATAAAAACCCTTTTTTTTGGAAATCTTTTTTCTATTCTAAATTGCTGCATTCAAAGTCACGTAACTTTTTTATTTTTTGATGTACAGAGCTCTATGAGGGCTTATTTTTGCGAGACGAGCTGTAGATTTTATTGGTACCATTTTGGCGTACATACGACTTTTTTGATCACTTTTATTGCGTTTTTAGTGAGGCAAAATGCTAAAAATGAGCATTTTGCCTCAGTTTTTTAGCTTTTTTTTTAGCGTTTTTTTCGGTGCACAGTCAAAAGCCTGTGCAACTTATTGTACGCATCGTTACGGACGTGACAATACCAAATATGTGGGTTTTTATTTTTTTTAACCTTTTTTTATGAGAAAAAGCATAAAAAATGGTTTTTTTATGAGAAAAAGCATAAAAAATGGTTTTTTTACTCTTTTTTTACATTTTTTTAAATTCATTTTTTAAATCTTTCTTTTTTTTTACACTGTTTGTGTCCCTCTGAGGGACTTTAACCACTGCCCTGATGATCGCTGGTATAAGGCATGGCAGAGCTACTGCTCTCCCATGCCTTATCGCTCATACAGCGATCTCAGGCATAGGCAATACATGACATCGCGAGTTCCGGCCGGAGACACAGAGGGAGCCACGCTCCCGCTGTGAACTCTTTCCCTGCCGCAATCTACTTAGATCGCGGCAGAAGGGGTTAACAGTGGCGGGCGCATCTCTGATGTCCCCCCGCTGCTGCAGCGAGACGCCGGCTGTGACTGACAGCCGGCTCCCGCTGCGGGATAGCGCTGGATCACATATGATCCAGCGCTATCTCCAGGATGTAAGTTTACGCCCTGTTGCGGGAAGTACCCTGCTCCCAGGACGTAAAGTTACGCCCTGCAGCGGGAATGGGTTAAAATCCATTTTCTCCACTCCCACCTAGACTTTTTCGCTCCTAGTTGTGGAGCTGTCAGTGATGAACATGGAGAAAGATTCCACTAGGATATTTCTGTAATGGAACAAAGATATCAGGGCCGTTGGAATGAAGCAATGCTTGTGGATTACTGCTGGTCTGTGTGTAGGGATTACAAGAGGCAAGCCAAAAAAAACCTATCTCATGAAGTCACCACATGATTCTTTTAACACTGAACCACCTGCCAGGAATTCTTCCACAATTTAGAACTCTTAGAATGTATCTGTCATTAGAAAAAATTTCAAATGCACATTCAATGTTGTTAGCATATGCAATTAAAATGTATCATTTTTCATTAATCAGTTAAAATAACATACTACCACCTGTTGTGTATCACAGAAACTAGAGCTAATAAAAAAAATTCTTTGTCATATTCGTTTTTCTCACCCCAAAATTAGAAAGATTTTAAAGATGAAGTTAAGGAAACCTTCCAAAATATTTTTTGTTGACCAGTGTTACATATTCCTCCCCCTTCAGTCCACTTACCAGATCTTCACCTCACCTATCTTCTCCTGCCTCCTGAAGTCCGAGGGGGTCACCTCACCTCCAGGTGGCTGATTCCTCTGCTTCCTGTGAGATTGCGTACATGACCGACAGTCTTCTTCTTGCCAGCCAATGTACATTACGTCACAGCTCACAAGCCAGCAGGGGGGGGGGGTGCCAATCTATTTCAGAGACTGCTCATGCGAGGCCTGGAAGAAGAATGTGAGGAATGCAGCCTTCATAACAAGCCAGTCAGCATGCGGTGAGGGGACCCGGGGGCACTGCAGAAGCTCTGCGAGAAGATGTGGTAAGGAGGGAGGAATAGCTAAGTATAGAATTTTTATTAATGACAAAACCCCTTTAGCACTCTTATTCCTATTGGCCTGAATGAAATTTTGAAAACAAAACAAAACCCAGGTTTATTGGAAAGTTCTTTTTATGGTCTTTTTATCCATCCACATGTGTTCCAACACCTCCATCTTTTTAACTCATTTTAGGATGTGTTAATGGTTTTCTCCATTCTACTAACACTATCTTAATTTTTTATGTATCTTTTTATATATCTTTTTCTTAGCTTTATATGCTTCACTTACCATCAATGTAACTTTCATATTTCCTACTTTACATTGGTCCCCGACTACTTTACATCTGGTCCGCAGAATTAAAATTTTTAATATACCTTTTACTCCCAATAAATGTTATTTATTTATTTTATATCATTTAACATTTATAAGAGCAATACTTATCATGGACAAAATCTGGAAAAGTAGGGATATCGGTATAGCAACTAAACGCAAGCCATGCCTGGCAGTCAAATGGCTGATACAGTCATGGATATCACACAACTTAAAGAAGCCTTGCAAAACTGAAAAACATGGAGGGAGGGAGTTTTTAGGGTCGCCGAGGGTCGTGAATGACTAAACGGCTAACAACAATAACAACATTTATCACATGGATTTTACTTCAAATAAGTTGTACTTCAAACCATTACACACTCTGAGTATTTTTTAGGACTTTTTTTCTATGATTTTAAGTTAATCCGAGTTGCTGTTGGAGTTTCTTTTGTATTATATATCATTTAAAATTCATACCATTTTGGTCTCTATTTCATATACTTTTTAGGATGATCAATATTAACTAATCTCTCCAAGCATTAAACTTTAGGATTACTAAAGTATAACTTTCATGGTTTTAGCTTTCTCGCCTTAGTACCTTATGTATTTGTTTTTAATATGTACAGTTCTGGGCACCGGGTGCTCAAGAAATATGTTGCAGTACTTGAAGGGGTTCAAAGGAGGGCAACTAAAATAATAAACGAAATGAGAGGACTGGAATCAAAATTGGGATTATTTACCCTGGAAAAAAGATGGTTAAGGGGTGATCAAATAACTCTGTATAAATACATGAGGGGACAATACAAGGATCTCTCCCATGATCTGTTTATACCCAGGACTGCGATGGTAACAGGAGCACATCCTGTACGTCTAGAAGAAAGCAGTTTTTATCACCAACACAGTAGGGGGTGTTTTACTGTAAGAGCAATAAGACTGTGGAACTCTCTGCCTTAGGACATGTTGATGACAAAATTGATAAAACAGTTTAAGATGGGACTAGACATCTTTCTAGAGTGCTATGATATTACAGGATATAGACATTAGGTGACCAGCAGGGTTATTGATCCAGGTCTTGGAGTTAAGTAGGAACTTAAACGTTCATCCAGAGATTATTCTGACTGCCATATGGAGTTGGGAAGGAATTTTTTTCCTTCAAATGAGCTAAATGGCTCATTGTATTGTTTTTGTTTTGCCTTCCTCTGGACTAACAAGGGAGGGTTGAATCAGGCTGAACTAGATGGACATTGTCTTCATTCAGCCTAACATACTATATTACTATCTTCCTACCCCAGGAGCACTGCCTTTGTTTATTATCTCTCTTCTCACTGTATTGGCAGCTTGCTGTCTTGCAACATCTGCCTCTTCCTCATCATAGAATCATAGAATGGTAACGTTTGAAGGGACCTCCAGGGTCATCCGGTCCACCCCCACTGCTCAGTGCAGTCCTCCCTCTGCAAGCTACTATTAAGATTCTTCCTCTCTCTCCATGATGGTTCAAGCACCTCATCATCTTCCACTTCCTGATCCTCTCTGTCATCCTTCTGATCCTGAATACACTCTGTTACAGTGAGCACTGGGAGTTGGAACCTCCATTTCCGCATTCCTCTGAGTACACATTGCCTGTGGCTGGCTGACCACACACACTGTCCCACTCCTCTTCCTCTTCAGAGAAAATAAATGGTTGGGCATCAGTGCATTCAATGTCTTCTCCTTCTGGTTGTTTGGACTAACTGATTTGACATTCATGATACTGAATGATAAAACAGATTTTCAGACTGATCCATGTGGACTGCATCGGAGGTTGTGGGGGAATTTGGTATGGGGTGAAGTAGAAGGGGATGCTCATGGCTGCCTGATGCAAACTGATTGCTGTGAGCCTGTGACTAGGAGGAAAAAGAAGTTACTTAAGGCATGCTGTGCCATCCACTCTATGACCTGTTCTGGGTGTTGCTGATGTATCACATGCGCATCATCTATTCTAATAATAATAATCTTTATATAGCGCCAACGTATTCCGCAGTGCTTACAAACTTAGGGGGATACAGAAAGACAAAAGTTCAAAAATACAAAAACCACGGTTACATGTAATAATCAGTTGATAGAAATAGTAGGGGTGAGGGTCCTGCTCCAACAAGCTTACCTACTACAGATAATGGGGTGATACAGAAGGTAAAGGGGCGGATATGTGCAAGGTATGGTGAGGTGGAGAGTGAGAAATTCATTATTGAAATAGAAATACATATTGTAGTAGTGCAGTACACAGGAGGGCCTTTAGAGGGCCAGAGACAGGACTTCTATTGCGAGGGTTAACTAAGGGGTGGAGCAGGAACAAGATAAAAAGCCAGTTCCTACCAAGGAGAGACGGAGAGTGTCTGGCTGAGGGCCAGGTAGACAGCTCAGTGGAGCTGCACGGCTGTTAGCCTGAGTGTGTGGCTGAATAAGCCAGAGGTGGACAGGGAGACGCCCCTCACCTCAACACCTAGCAGAGGTGTGTGTCTGGGAGGACCAGACTTAGCTAAGATGGCTGCTGGACCCTGGCAGCGTGTGTAACCGGCTTGGAGATAGAAGCCCTGCTGTGCGCTACATCGGCAAAGTGTGACCTGATCAGGCCGGGACGGTCTGATAGGTGTATGTTGGACTATAATTTTGTTTGCCTGAAGCTGAGGCTGGACTTTTGTTTTTGCTGTGACAAAAATAAACGCAGGGTACGCCTGCTTTGGACTGCATCAGCTGGTTTCTGCCTTTGACTGTCGCCGACCCACACTCTACTGAGCTAATCTCCCACAATATAAACAATGGTCAGACATTAAGCCATGTAGTGGCTGGAAGTGGCTAGCAGGTACTGCAATCCCTAGGACAGGGAGCATGTTATCAGGCGGAGTACACAGGGGTTTGGTTTGAGATGTGGTACGCCTCTCTGAAGAGGTGCATTTTTTGGGCACGCCTGAAGTTTTGAGAGTCATGGATTGCCCGGATATTTTGGGGGTAGCATGTTCCAGAGGACTAGTGCTGCTCTGGAGAAGACTTGGAGGCAGGAATGAGAGGTTCGAATTAAAGGGGCACCCCGTTTGATTTTCTTTACCTTCACCACCCAGCGCAGGCCCTCTGCTCCGCAATGTAGGGTGGGGGGTGGGGGTGCCTTGGAGAGCTTTATGGATGAAGGTAGTGAGTTGAAATTCAATTCTGTATTTAACGGGCAGCCAATGCAGTGACTGGCACAGGGCAGAGGCATCCAAGTAGTGGCTTGACAGGAAAATGAGACTGGCTGCCACATTCAGGATGGATTGGAGAGGGAACAGTCTGGCGTGGGGAAGGCTGATTGGTAGAGATGAGCGAGCGTACTCGTCCAAGCTTGAGGCTCGTTCGAGTATTAGGCGCTCGAGTCAATTCCATTTCCTTCCCTGAAAGATTTGTGCCATTTTCTGGCCAATAGACATGCAGAGAAGGCATTACAATTTACTCCTGTGACGTTCCAGCCCTATCCCACCCCCCTGCAGTGAGTGGCTGGCGAGATCAAGTGACCGGCGATTATATAAAGTGGGGCCGCCCACGGCTCGCCACAGATGCACGCTGGCAGAGATTAGGGAGAGTGCTGCTGCTGCTATAGGGAGAGTGTTAGTGTCTACAAGAACCCCAACGGTCCTCCTTAGAGCTACAGCTCCCCTAGTGCATTACTGTTGTGGCAGCTGGGAGCAGTTTTGCACTTTTAAATTTTTTTTGTATATCGGGCGTGCAGCCCCATTACAGCTATAGTGTTCTCAGGCTGCAGTCTGTACTACATAGTATAGGGGAAGTATTGGTGAGGCAGGGACAGTGGTAGTGTGGAATCCTGTCTACAACAACCCCAACGGTCTTTCTTAGGGCTACCTGTGAACGTGTGCATTTAACTCCGTGGTTGCTGGGAGTTGTAGTACCTCAGTATTGCACAGCAAGGCCTGCGTGTAGCCTTCAGTTAAATTTTTTTCTGGGTGCAGTTAGCGTAACGTAAGCGCTGTCTGCCTCCAAGTGCACGCCAAGAAACCACAAATTTTTTACACAGCTCTGTGTTACCCGTCAGCTGCCTGCACAGTGTACGGTGACAGACACCCATAGAGGGAAAGTCCAATACACGCTCCATAGCCTGCATTGCATTGAAAAAAACATTTTAAAAAAGAAATCCTTTTTACGGCTACCTGTGACCCAGTGCATTTGACTGTGTGGCCTGTGGGACTTGAGGTGCATCAAAACTGCATAGTGCACAGCAAGGCCTGCATGCAGCCTTCAGTCAAATTTTTTTCTGAGTGCAGTTTGTGTAACGTAAGCATTTTCTGCCTCCAAGTGCACGCCAAGAAACCACAATTTTTTACACCGCTCTGTGTTACCCGTCAGCTTACTGCACAGTGTACGGTGACAGACACCCATAGAGGGAAAGTCCGATACACGCTGCATAGCCTGCACTGCATAGAAAAAAACATTTTAAAAAAGAAATTCTTTTTACAGCTACCCGTGACCCAGTGCATTTGACTGCTTGTCCTGTGGGACTTCAAGTGCATCACAATTGCATATTGCACAGCTAGTCCTGCTTGCATCCTTCCTTATAATTTATCTCTGGTTTCATTTTGCGTTATATAACCGTTGGCAGCCACCAACTGCGCGGCAATAATTCACAAACATTTTTACATCGCTCAGTGTCTGCTCGATTCTTAATCCACCATGCTGAGGGGTGGGGGTAGGGGTAGAGTACGTGGATGCGGTCTAGGATGCAGAGTTCCACGTGAGGGTGTGGGCATAGGCCCAGTTCCTGGTCCAGGTGAATCGCAGCCGGCTGCTGCGGGATTAGGAGAGAGGACAGTTTCTGGGGTCCCCAGCTTCATATCACAATTTTTGGGTCCACGTCGTAGACCTTTATTAAAAAACGAGCAGTGTGAGCAGGTCCTGTCGTGGAGGGCAGAAAGTTCATCCAGCAATCTATCGACCACCCAGTCTTCTACGCCGTCCACTGCTGCAACTCTGGCTGCTGCTCCTCCTTCCTCCCAGCCTCCTTACTCCATGAAAATGACACATTCTGAGGAGCAGGCAGACTCCCAGGAACTGTTCTCAGGCCCCTGCTCAGATTGGGCAACAATGGTTCCTCTCCCACCTGAGGAGTTTGTCGTGACCGATGCCCAACCTTTGGAAAGTTCCCGGGGTTTGGGGGATGAGGCTGGGGACTTCCGGCAACTGTCTCAAGAGCTTTCAGTCGGTGAGGAGGACGATGACAATGAGACACAGTTGTCTATCAGTGAGGCAATAGTAAGGGCAGTAAGTCTGAGGGAGGAGCGCACAGAGGATTCGGAGGAAGAGCCGCTGGACGATGAGGTGACTGACCCCACCTGGTATGATAAGCCAACTGAGGACAGGTCTTCAGAGGGGGAGGCAATTGCAGCCGCAGGACAGGTTGGAAGAGGCAGTGGGGTGGCCAGGGGTAGAGGCAGGGCCAGAGCGAATAATTTACCAGCTGTTTCCCAAAGCACCACCTCGCGCCAAGCCACAGTGCAGAGGTCCAGGTGCTCAAAGGTGTGGCAGTTTTTCACTGAGACCGCGGACGACCAACAAACAGTGGTGTGCAAGCTTTGTCGCGCCAAGATCAGCCGGGGAGCCACCACCACCAGCATGCGCAGGCATATGATGGCCAAGCACCCCACAAGGTGGGGCGAAAGCCATTTACCGCCTCCGGGTTGCACCACTGCCTCTCCCCCTGGGCCGCAACCTGCCACTCAGATCCAACCCACCTCTCACAACACAGGCACGAGCGTCTCCTGGCCTGGACTCACACCCTCACCTCCGCTGTGCTCGGCCCCATCCAGCAATGTCTCTCAGCGCAGCGTTCAGCTATCGCTAAGAGAATTGTTGGAGCGAAAGCGCAAATATGCCGCCACGCACCTGCACGCTCAAGCTTTAAATGTCCATATAGCCAAATTGATCAGCCTGGAGATGCACCCGTATAGGCTTGTGGAAAATGAGGCTTTCAAAAGCATGATGGCGGCGGCGGCCCCGCGCTACCCTGTCCCCAGTCGCCACTATTTTTCACGGTGTGCCATCCCAGCCCTGCACGACCACGTCTCCCACAACATTGTACGCGCCCTCACCAATGCGGTTACTGGCAAGCTCCACTTAACAATGGACACGTGGACAAGCACAGGTGTGCAGGGCCACTATATCTCCCTGACAGCACATTTGGTAAATTTAGTGGAGGCTGGGACCAAGTCAGAGCCTGGGACCGCTCACGTCCTACCTACCCCCAGAATTGCGGGCCCCAGCTCGGTGCTGGTATCTGCGGTATCTAGCAATCCAGATGTGTCAGCAGCAGCATGTCGCCAGCAGTTGGTGTCGTGCGGCGGTGGGGAAGCGTCAGCAGGCCGTGCTGAAACTAATCAGCCTAGGAGAGAAGAGGCACACGGCCCACGAACTGTTGCATGGTCTGACAGAACAAACCGACTGCTGGCTTTCGCCGCTGAGACTCCAACCGGGCATGGTCATGTGTGACAATGGCCGAAACCTGGTGGCGGCTCTGCAGCTCGGCAGCCTCACGCACGCGCCATGCCTGGCCCACATCTTTAATTTGGTGGTTCAGCGGTTTCTGAAAGGCTACCCACGCTTGTCAGACCTCCTCGGCAAGGTGTGCCGGGTTCAGCGCACATTTTCGCAAGTCCAACACGGACGCTGCCCCCCAGCGGACTCTGCAACATCGGTTTCATCTGCCAGTGCACCGACTGCTTTGTGACGTGCCCACACGGTGGAACTCTACGCTCCACATGTTGGCCATGCTGTATGAGCAGCGTAGAGCTATAGTGGAATACCAACTCCAACATGGGTGGCGTAGTGGGAGTCAGCCTCCTCGTTGAGGAGGAGGAGGGGGAGGAGCCTGAGGAGGAAGAGGGGGAAGAGACAGCTGGGCCCACTGCAGAGGGTACCCATCCTGCTTGCCTCTCATCTGTTCAGCGTGTATGGCCTGTGGAGGAGGAGGATCCAGAAAGTGATCTTTCTAGTGAGGACAGCGATGTGTTGCGTACAGGTACCCTGGCATACATGGCTGACTTCATGTTAGGATGCCTTTCTCGTGACCCTCGCGTTAGACGCATTCTGGCCACATCGGATTACTGGGTGTATACAGTGCTCGACCCATGGTATAAGGAGAACCTTTCCACTCTCATTCCCAAAGAGGATAGGGGTTCGAGAGTGATGCAATACCACAGGGCCCTGGTGGACAAACTGATGGTAAACTTCCCATCCGACAGCACTAGTGGCAGAAGGCGCAGTTCTGAGGGTCAAGTAGCAAGGGAGGCACGGAGATCAGACAGCATGTTCAGCACTGGCAGGGGAACACTCTCCAAGGCCTTTTGCCAGCTCTATGGCTCCCCAGCAAGACTGTGTCACCACTCCCCAGTCAAGGCTGAGTCGGAAGGGGGCACTGTAAAAGGATGGTGAGGGAGTACGTAGCCGATTATACGACCGTCCTCCGTGACGCCTCTGCTCCGTACAACTACTGGGTGTCAAAGCAGGACACGTGGCACGAACTCGCGCTGTATGCCCTGGAGGTGCTTGCTTGCCCTGCGGCTAGCGTCTTATCAGAAAGGGTGCTTACTGCAGCTGGGGGAATCATCACGGATAAGCGTACCCGCCTGTCAACTGACAGTGCCGACAGGCTTGCACTCATATGGTGCCTTGATTTCCCCAGACTTCTCTTCTCTATCAGCGGAGAGCAGCGGTACCTAAAGATAATTTTCGCTGAAACCGCGGATGCAAGCATTGTTCTCTTTCACCGTAAAAAATGGGGACATTTACCTTTGTCAATCTGTGTTTGATATTCGTCCTCCTCCTCCTGCTCCTCCTCCTAAAAACCTCACGTAATCACCCCGAACAGCCAATTTTTTGGTGGGCCAAAAGGCTTATATAACTTTTGTAAACAATATTTATACGTTTCAATTCTCATTAAAGCATTGAAACTTCCACCTGAATCAATTTTTATTTCAACTGGGCTGCCTCCAGGCCTAGTTACAAATAAAACCACAGTAAACTAAGCGATTAATGGGTTTCACCTGCCCTCTGGGTTGGGCATGGGCAATTTTTCTGGGGTACATTTGTACTGTTGGTACACCAATTTTTTGGGCCCTCGCCTACAATGTAATCCAAGTAATTTTTATGGGCTTCGCCTGCACTCATGGTACACCAATGTGTCTGGGGTTGGCCTACACTTTTGCTACAGAAATGTAACTCTGTTCTGCCTACCTATACTTCTGCCACAGTAATGCTAGAGGGGTCTGCCTATACTTCTGCAACAGAAATGTAGCTTCGGTCTGCCGATACTTCTGCTCCTGAAATGTTACCTTGGTTTGTGTATACTGTTACAACTGTCATGTTACTAATACTGGCCTCTGCCTATACTGCTGCTACAGGAATGTTACTGGGGTCTGTCTATACTGCTACTACTGAAATGTTACTAATACTGGGCTCTGCCCATACTGCTGCTACGGAAATGTTATTGGGGCCTGTCTTAACTGCTACTACTGAAATGTTACTAATACTGGGCTCTCCCTATACTGCTGCTACGGAAATGTTACTGGGGTCTGTCTATACTGCTACTACTGAAATGTTACAAATACTGTGCTCTCCCTATACTACTGCTGCAACGGAAATGTTAATGTGCTGCTCTGCCTATACTGCTGCTATGGAAATGTTACTGGGGCCTGTCTATACTGCTACTACCGAAATGTTACTAATACTGGGCTCTGCCCATACTGCTGCTACGGAAATGCTACTGGGGTCTGTCAATACTGCTACTACTGAAATATTACAAATACTGTGCTCTCCCTATACTGCTGCAACGGAAATGTTAATGTGCTGCTCTGCCTATACTGCTGCAACGGAAATGTTACTGGGTCTGTCTGTACTGCCTATACTGCTGCAACTGCAGTGTTATGGGCTCTGCCTATACTGCCGCTGCGGAAATGTTACTGGGGTCTGTCAATACTGCTACTACTGAAATATTACAAATACTGTGCTCTCCCTATACTGCTGCAACGGAAATGTTAATGTGCTGCTCTGCCTATACTGCTGCAACGGAAATGTTACTGGGTCTGTCTGTACTGCCTATACTGCTGCAACTGCAGTGTTATGGGCTCTGCCTATTCTGCCACTGCGGAAATGTCACTGGGGTCTGTCTATACTCTTACCACTGAAATGTTACTAATTCTGGGCTCTGCCTATACTGCTGCTACTGCAATGTTACAGGCTTATGGAAACGGAGGCTTTCCAAAGACATGATGGCCGTGAGGCCGCGCTACAAGGTCCACAGTCGCGACAATTTTTCCCCAACGCGGTTACTGGGAAGGTGCATATAACCACGGACATGTGGACAGGACATGTACTGCCTCAAAAACATCCCCCACCTCCTCCTCCTACAATGAAAACAGTCTTGGCAAATGCTTTCGCGGCGGTCCAAGAAATTCACCTAAAACGACACAATAAGAAAGCCTCCACCCCCCACCACCCCCCCGCCACGGCCCACTTAATCCTGGCCACATTCCGAAAACCAACTAAATAAAACCGCGGTACTAGTCCGTTATCCCTAGCTGAAGCTTTCAGCCGACTGGTAGAGCAATGGTGGCTTCTAACTTGTTGGTACTGCTAAGTCCATACATAAGCGTACAGCTGAGGTCGGAATACAGGTGATTATAGAACACAGCATTCCTGCAGGGCAAGGGACAGAGTAGCAGCAGGCACCGATCCTTGGTGGAAGCAGGCCAGCTGAGAACCGCATACTCCCTGAATGATTTTGGACTGATTGATGATGAGGCCTTTACTTGTGATCATCTTTGGTAATTCCTAAGAAAGATGTGTGGTAGTAGCTGGAAACGTGGATTGCTATTTGCTAACACTTTGAAATGGACAACAGAAAACATATTTCAGCTTGAAATGAGGAGGAGTGCAGACTGTCAGTACCTTGAATATCCTTTTCATTGCAATCAAATGCCCCTCTCTTGTCTCAGAAAATACTAGCTTTTCCACATAGGTGTTGTCTATCTGTCATACTGTTACTACTGAAATGTAACTGATACTGGGCTCTGCCTATACTGCTGTTAAGGAAATGTTACAGGGGTCTGTCGATACTGTTACTACTGAAATGTAACTGATACTGGGCTCTGCCTATACTGCTGTTAAGGAAATGTTACAGGGGTCTGTCGATACTGTTACTACTGAAATCCCACTAATACTGGGCTCTGCCTATACTGCTGTTAAGGAAATGTTACAGGGGTCTGTCGATACTGTTACTACTGAAATGTAACTGATACTGGGCTCTGCCTATACTGCAGCTACTGAAATGTTACTGAGGTCCGGCTATACTATTACAACAGAAGTGTTAATAGGGTCTCCCTAGACTTCTGCAACATAACTGTTAGTGGGGTCAGCTTATACCTTTGCTACAGGGGTATTACAGGGGTCTGTGCATACTATGGGTGCACTAAGTGTTCCCATCGCGGTGTTCAACGTACATGGCCCCCAAAAAAATGACTAGGGCATGCAGTGTGGGCCGAAGCCTACCTGCATTTTATTTCACGTTACCTTAGCTATTCGGGGCACTGCAATGTTATGAATAATTCACAGAAAAAGCCAAAAATCCAATACCCCTTACTCTTCAAAGCAGACACGGTCGCCATAGGCAGTATCGCCACAAGGCAGGCACAATCGCCATCGGCAAAATTGCAGTAGGACAGGTGCAACCGCCATAAGCACTACAAATATGCCGGCAGGCTAATATGCTGTCCCTCATTCAACCCACCCCATCGGTGGGTTCTAGGGAGCCACACATACTGTGGGTGCACACAGACTTCCCATAGCGGAGTTCTTCTTACCTGTGACAATGTAAATTACCCAGACTGACTAGGGCATGCAGTGTGGGCCGAAGACAACCTGCATTTCTTATCGCGTTACCTCAGCTTTAAGGGAGGCACTGCAATGGGATTTATTTATGTACCGTCGGTGGGTTCCAGGGAGCCACCCATGCTGTGGGTGCTCACAGACTTCCCATAGCGGAGTTCTACCTACATGTGACAATGTAAATTAGCCAGACTGACTGAGGCATGCAGTGTGGGCCGAAGGCAACATGCATTTCATAACGTTACCTCAGCTTTAAGGGAGGCACTGCAATGGGATTTATTTATGTACCGTTGGTGGCTTCCTGGGACCCACCCATGCTGTGGGTGCACACAGACTTCCCATAGCGGAGTTGTACCGACCTTTGACAATGAAAATTACCCAGACTGACTAAGGCATGCAGTGTGGGCCGAAGCCAACCTGTATTTCATCTCACGTTACCTCAGCTATGAGGGGCACTGCAATGGGATTTATTTATGTACCGTCGGTGGCTTCCTGGGACCCACCCATGCTGTGGGTGCACACAGGCTTCCCATAGGGGAGTTCTACCTACCTGTGACTATGAAAATAACTCTGCCCGTCTAGGGCTTGCAGTGTGGGCCGAAGCCAACCTGCATTTCTTCTCACGTTACCCCAGCTTTAAGGGAGGCACTGCAATGGGATTTATTTATGTACCGTCGGTGGCTTCCTGGGACCCACCCCTGCTGTGGGTGCACACAGACTTCCAATAGCGGAGTTGTACCTACCTGTGACAATGAAAATTACCCAGACTGACTGGGGCATGCAGTGTTGGCCGAAGCCAACCTGCATTTTATCTCACGTTACCTCAGCTGTCCGGGGCACTGCTATGGGATTAATTTATGTACCGTCAGTGGTTTCCAGGGATCTACCCATACTGTGGGTGCACACAGACTTACTATCGGGGAGTTTGTCCTATCTGTGACAAATCTTAATTACCCAGACTGACTGGGGCATGCAGTGTGGGCCGAAGCCAACCTGCATTTCATCTTACGTTACCCAAGCTATGAGGGGCACTGCAATGGGATTTATTTATGTACCGTCGGTGGCTTCCTGGGACCCACCCATGCTGTGGGTGCACACTTAGTTCCCATTGCGGTGCTTCACCTGTCTGCCACAAAGACACTGACTGACTTGGGTAGGGGGCAGAGTGCAGATGGCTTTCCCTTTGCGGTGTCGATTGAGCTATCCGACACCTAGACAGAATGAACACTGTGTGGGCACATGGATTCCCCATCGCTACGTAACTCATGCCCACGTTTGCAGCTCCTGACGGAGGTGGCACAGGATGGGACTGAAGATCGAACGTCAATTTCTCATCGCTTCTGTACAGCATTGTGGGCTATCGCCCAGCCCCTTTTAAAGAGGGTCGCTACCTGGCCCTGCCAACCCTCTGCAGTGTGTGCCTCCAGTTCCTCCTCATCGCAGACGCATTTATAAATAGGCATGAGGGTGAATTTAGACGACAGTATATCGGCTCAGTTTTTATGCCGAGCCGATATACGGTGTCCTTGTCTGCAGGGGGGGGAAGGATGGAAGAGCCAGGAGCAGGAACTGAGCTCCCGCCCCTTCCCTGCCCGTGCTACTATTTGCAATGGGAGGGGCGGAGCTAAGCTCCGGGACTTAGCTCCGCCATGTCTCACCCCCTCCTATTGCAAATAGTGGCAAGAGGCGGAGAGGGGGCGGGGGCTCAGTGTGGCTATGAAGAGGCAGCGGTGTGTCCCGCAGGCAGTAATTGTGCTTTGTTGGAGGTTGTGTGGTGCTTAGCTAAGGTGTGCCTTGCTATTGAGGGTTTGTCCGAAGTAAAAATTGTTAGGGGGGGTGGGCACTCTTGCCGCTATTGTGGCTTAATAGTGGGACCTGGAAACCTGAGATGCAGCCCAGCATGTTGCCCCTCGCCTGCACTATCCGTATCTGTGTCGTTTCCATCACTTTCTTGGGTTTTTCAGATTTTCACAAATGAAAACCTTAGCGGAGCATGGGTCATTTACAAAAATGCTCGAGTTGCCCATTGACTTCAATGGGGTTCGTTACTCGAAACGAACTCTCGAGCATCGTGTAAAGTTCGACTCGAGCAACGACCACCCGAGCATTTTGGTGCTCGCCCATCTCTACTGATTAGTAGCGAGTTGCAGCTGACATGTTCGGCCCAGAGATTGGATGTAGGGGGTAAGGGAGAGATCAGAGTCGAATACAACCCTAAGGTAGTGGACGTGCTGTCTGGGAGTTATGGTGGTGCCACACACTGAGATAGAGATGTCAGGATGAGATCAGTTAGTAAAGGGCGGAAACAACAAAAGGTCAGTTTTTGAGAGGTTCAGTTTTAGGTAGAGAGAGGACATAGTGTTAGAGACAGCAGACAGACATTCGGTGATGTTTTGGAGGAAAGGTGCAGAGATGTCACAGAAAGAGGTGTATATCTGGGTTTCATCAGCAAAGAGGTGGTATTGGAGGCCAAATCTCCTGATGGCTTGTCCAATAGAGGCTGTGTAGATGGAGAAAAGGAGAGGGCCAAGGATCGACCCCTGGGGTACCTCAACAGCAAGGGAAAGAGGAGCTGAGGTAGAACCAGCAAAAGAAACCCTGAATGAGCAGTTGGATAGGTAGGAGGAGAACCAGAAGAGAGCGGTGTCCTTTAGTCCAATGGAGCAAAGCATACTGAGGAAGAGTTTGTGGTCAACAGTGTCAAATGCTGCGGAGAGGTCGAGGAGGATTAGTAGGGAGTAATCGCCCCTCAATTTGGCTGTCAGGAGGTCATTTGACACCTTTATAAGGGTGGTTTCTGTTGAATGTAGGGGGCAGAAGCCGGACTGTAGACGTTCAAGAAAAAAGTTTTCTGATAGAAAGCTTATAAGGCAGGACCAAACCAGGTGTTCTAGTAGTTTGGGGATGAAGCGGAGATTTGAGATTGGTCAGTAGTTAGCAGTATCAGTCTGGATGTCATCAATTTTCTTTTTGAAGTTTTCAGCCAGCTGAGATCTGTCACGGAGTGCTGCAGTTTAGGGCTCAGAAGGGATTGAAAAGTATCAAAGAGTCGTTAAGGATTGTGAGATAGTGAGGAGATGAGAGAGGTAAAGTAGACTTATTTGGCATGGTGGAGAGAGGTTGTAGGTACTGAGCATGAATTTGTAATGGAGAAAGTCTGCGAACATTAGCGACTTTCTCCATAGCCGTTTGCACATCTAGAGCATCCGAGGTCTGCATCGGAATGCTTGGGTCATGAGGGGCGCTGCTTCATCCAGGGCATGTTTGAGAGCGGTGTTGTAGTGAGCGGCCGCTAGGTTGGGGCAGGAGAGGAGAGAGATAGGGGACAGAGAGGACTGTAGAGACTCAGCAAAGTATTTGGTGTGAACGGCCTTAAGGTTTCTGCATGTATGGTGGCTAGAAGGGTCTGGGTAGATACTAGAAAGCTTGACAGAGAAAGAGAGGAGATTATGGTCCGAGAGCGGGAGAGGGTAGTTAGTGAAGTGGGAAGCAGAGTAGAAACATAGGAAGACCAGAGCAAGAGTATTGCCATCCTTGTGAGTGGAAGAGGCTGTAAGTTGTGAGAGACCAAGGGAGGAAGTGAGCGATAGAAGCTGACAGGCAGATGGGGTAATTTGTGGGGATATTAAAATCATCTAAGATGAGGGTTGGAATTTCGCAGGATAGGCAGTGGGGGAGCTTCTAACTAATGGCAGTGGTAGGATTGCCTTCTGCAGAATGTGGCACTGTTGCTTTATTGGGAGCTGCTTGGCATGCCCTCTCCTTTGCTTTCTTTATGTTTCTTCACATTTATTTACTTTTTTGGTTCACTTTTGTAGTTTTATATACTTTATCAGCTAACTTCTCACTTTGGAGAAAACCACTGCTAGCTGCGTAAGGTCTGCTAATTTGTAGTGGTTGGACTGGCAACTTTGAATGATATCTGAGGCCACTAACTTGCACTGTGTGTATTTGCTGTTTTCCTGTTTGGATTTCTTTTTGTTTTATATTATACTAGCTTACCCGTCGCGCGTTGCTGCGAAAACAGACATACATACATTCGTTTTTATATATATACATAACAACTAGAGATGAGCGAACACGTTCGGCCCCGCCCCTTTTTCGCCCGAACACCGAACTTTGCGAACACTTCAGTGTTCGGGCGAAAAAGTTCGGGGGCCGCCGTGGCAGCGCGGGGGGGGGGTGCGGCGGGGAGTGGGGGGGAGAGGGAGAGAGAGAGGGCTCCCCCCTGTTCCCCGCTACTGCCGCCCGCGCCGCCGCGCATCTCCCCGCCCCCGTAACGGACACGTTCGCTCATCTTTAATAACAACCAATCACAGCGCAGGTTACATCTTACCTCAGCAGTATAATATATAACAACCAATCACAGCGCAGCTTTTATTCTGCCTCAACAATATAAAAAATAGCAACCAACCACAGCACAGCATTCATTTCACCTCAGCAATATAATATATAGCAACCAATCACAGCACAGCTTTCATGTAACCTCAGTATTATAGGAAGTAGCAAACAATCACAGCACAGCTTCCATGTTGTCTCAGAAGTATAATATATAGCAACCAATCAAAGCACAGCTTTCATGTTACCTCAGCAGTATAGGAAATAGCAACCAATCACAGCACAGCTTTCATTTTACCTCAGCATTCTCAATATCCAGCATTTGTCTTGTCGTGCCAAATTTCAAGTTTGTATGACATCGGAAAGTGAGAGAATTAGATTACGTACGTAAAATTTGGACGCTAATTCTTTTGCGTTTAGAATTGAATAATCAAGTTGGGACCCATTAACTTTTCCTATTTATGACATAATCAATGCTCATGCCAAACTTCAAGTTTCTATGACATTGGTAAGTGAGAGAATTAGTGGCAATGATGGGAATCAAACTATCTACTTGGGGGGGGGGGGCGTAACTGTCGACGACACTCGCGCGCATGCCATTTATCATAGGATAGACGTACTATGCCTATAATCTTCCCAGGAGTGTACTGATCGGATGAATGGTATAGTAGCGCATAAAGGATAGACAGACACGCATACATTCAATTTTATATATATAGACTAGCTGATATACCCGACTTCGCCTGAGTTAATTTGGTACTGGTGTTTATCTGGTGTTCACACGGAAAATCTTATGAAGTCGTGGTTACTTTAGAGATACTGAGGAAAAACATATGTTCACCATTTTGCATAGTTCTCTGCGTTACCCAGGAAACACCACGTGGAGGTAACCATGCAACGTTTCCTTCATATAAAATGACATCAGGAAGTGAGAGAATTAGATTACGTACATAAAATTTGGACACCAATTCTTTTGCGCTTAGAATTGAATAATCGAGTTGGGACCTATTAACTTTTCATATTTATGACACAATCAATGCTTGTGCCAAATTTCATGTTTCTATGACATTGGGAAGTGAGAGATTTGGATTATGTACGTAAAATTTAGATGCTAATTCTTTTGCGCATAGAATTGAATAATGGAGTTGGGACCCATTAGCTTTCCCTATTTCTGACATAATCAATGCTCGTGCCAAATTTCCCGTTTCTATGACACCTGAAAGTGAGAAAATTACATTCCGCACGTAAAATTTGGACGCTAATTCTTTTGCGCATAGAATTGAATAATCGAGTTGGGACCCATTAGCTTTTCCTATTTATGACATAATCAATGCTCGTGCCAAATTTCCCGTTTCTATGACACCGGAAAGTGAGAGAATTACATTCCGCAAGTAAAATTTGGACGCTAATTCTTTTGTGCATAGAATTGAATAATGGAGTTGGGACCCATTAGTGTTTCCTATTTATGACATAATCAATGCTCGTGCCAAATTTCCTGTTTCTATGACACCGGAAAGTGAGAAAATTACATTCCGCACGTAAAATTTCGACGACAATTCTTTTGCGCTAGAATTAAATAATCAAGTTGGGACCCTTTCACTTTTCCTATTTATGACATAATCAATGCTCGTGCCAAATTTCCCGTTTCTATGACACCGGAAAGTGAGAAAATTACATTTCGCACGTAAAATTTGGACGCTAATTCTTTTGCGCATAGAATTGAATAATCGAGTTGGGACCCATTAGCTTTTCCTATTTATGACATAATCAATGCTCGTGCCAAATTTCCCGTTTCTATGATACTGGAAAGTGAAGAAATTACATTCCGCACGTAAAATTTCGACGCCAATTCTTTTGCGCTAGAATTGAATAATGGAGTTGGGACCTATTAACTTTTCTATTTATGACATAATCAATGCCCGTGCCAAATTTCATGTTTCTATCACATTGGGAAGTGAGAAAATTACATTCCGCACGTAAAATTTGGACGCTGATTCTTTTGCGCATAGAATTGAATAATCAAGTTGGGACCCATTAGCTTTTAATATTTATGACATAATCAATGCTCGTGCCAAATTTCTTGTTTCTATGACACCGGAAAGTGAAAAAATTACATTCCGCACGTAAAATTTCGATGCCAATTCTTTTGCGCATAGAATTGAATAATCGAGTTGGGACCCATTAGCTTTTCCTATTTATGACATAATCAATGCTTGTGCCAAATTTCCTGTTTCTATGACACCGGAAAGTGAAGAAATTACATTCCGTACGTAAAATTTGGACGCTAATTCTTTTGTGCATAGAATTGAATAATGGAGTTGGGACCCATTAGTGTTTCCTATTTATGACATAATCAATGCTCGTGCCAAATTTCCTGTTTCTATGACACCGGAAAGTGAGAAAATTACATTCCGCACGTAAAATTTCGACGACAATTCTTTTGCGCTAGAATTAAATAATCAAGTTGGGACCCTTTCACTTTTCCTATTTATGACATAATCAATGCTCGTGCCAAATTTCCCGTTTCTATGACACCGGAAAGTGAGAAAATTACATTTCGCACGTAAAATTTGGACGCTAATTCTTTTGCGCATAGAATTGAATAATCGAGTTGGGACCCATTAGCTTTTCCTATTTATGACATAATCAATGCTCGTGCCAAATTTCCCGTTTCTATGATACTGGAAAGTGAAGAAATTACATTCCGCACGTAAAATTTCGACGCCAATTCTTTTGCGCTAGAATTGAATAATGGAGTTGGGACCTATTAACTTTTCTATTTATGACATAATCAATGCCCGTGCCAAATTTCATGTTTCTATCACATTGGGAAGTGAGAAAATTACATTCCGCACGTAAAATTTGGACGCTGATTCTTTTGCGCATAGAATTGAATAATCAAGTTGGGACCCATTAGCTTTTAATATTTATGACATAATCAATGCTCGTGCCAAATTTCTTGTTTCTATGACACCGGAAAGTGAAAAAATTACATTCCGCACGTAAAATTTCGATGCCAATTCTTTTGCGCATAGAATTGAATAATCGAGTTGGGACCCATTAGCTTTTCCTATTTATGACATAATCAATGCTTGTGCCAAATTTCCTGTTTC
Organism: Eleutherodactylus coqui; assembly: GCF_035609145.1. Taxonomy (NCBI): domain Eukaryota; kingdom Metazoa; phylum Chordata; class Amphibia; order Anura; family Eleutherodactylidae; genus Eleutherodactylus; species Eleutherodactylus coqui. The sequence continues at coordinate 193,213,681 of NC_089844.1, forward strand.
TATGACACCGGAAAGTGAAGAAATTACATTCCGTACGTAAAATTTGGACGCTAATTCTTTTGTGCATAGAATTGAATAATGGAGTTGGGACCCATTAGTGTTTCCTATTTATGACATAATCAATGCTCGTGCCAAATTTCCTGTTTCTATGACACCGGAAAGTGAGAAAATTACATTCCGCACGTAAAATTTCGACGACAATTCTTTTGCGCTAGAATTAAATAATCAAGTTGGGACCCTTTCACTTTTCCTATTTATGACATAATCAATGCTCGTGCCAAATTTCCCGTTTCTATGACACCGGAAAGTGAGAAAATTACATTTCGCACGTAAAATTTGGACGCTAATTCTTTTGCGCATAGAATTGAATAATCGAGTTGGGACCCATTAGCTTTTCCTATTTATGACATAATCAATGCTCGTGCCAAATTTCCCGTTTCTATGATACTGGAAAGTGAAGAAATTACATTCCGCACGTAAAATTTCGACGCCAATTCTTTTGCGCTAGAATTGAATAATGGAGTTGGGACCTATTAACTTTTCTATTTATGACATAATCAATGCCCGTGCCAAATTTCATGTTTCTATCACATTGGGAAGTGAGAAAATTACATTCCGCACGTAAAATTTGGACGCTGATTCTTTTGCGCATAGAATTGAATAATCAAGTTGGGACCCATTAGCTTTTAATATTTATGACATAATCAATGCTCGTGCCAAATTTCTTGTTTCTATGACACCGGAAAGTGAAAAAATTACATTCCGCACGTAAAATTTCGATGCCAATTCTTTTGCGCATAGAATTGAATAATCGAGTTGGGACCCATTAGCTTTTCCTATTTATGACATAATCAATGCTTGTGCCAAATTTCCTGTTTCTATGACACCGGAAAGTGAAGAAATTACATTCCGTACGTAAAATTTGGACGCTAATTCTTTTGCGCATAGAATTGAATAATGAAGTTGGGACCCATTAGCTTTTCCTATTTATGACATAATCAATGCTCGTGCCAAATTTCCTGTTTCTATGACACCGGAAAGTGAAAAAATTACATTCCGCACGTAAAATTTCGACGCCAATTCTTTTGCGCTAGAATTGAATAATCGAGTAGAGACCTACGAACTTTTCCTACTTATGACATAGTCAATGCTCATGCCAAATTGACGTTTCTATGACATCGGAAAGTGAGATAATTAGATTCCGTACGTAAAATTTGGACGCTAATTCTTTGGCGCATAGAATTGAATAATCGAGTTGGGACCCATTACCTTTTCCTATTTATGACATAGTCAATGCTCGTGCCAAATTTCATGTTTCTACAACATCGGGAAGTGAGAGAATTAGTGGCAATGATGGAAATCGAACGATCTACGTGGGGGGTCGTAACTGTCGACGACGCTCGCGCACGCGCCATTTATCATAGAATATTTGTACTATGCCTATAATCTTCCCAGGAGTGTACTCAACAACTTCCCAAAGCTTCATGACGATCGGATGAATGGTTTAGTAGCGCATAAAGGACAAACAGACAGACAGACAGACACACACGCACGCAGATATACATTCAATTTTATCTATATATATAAAGCTGAAAGCCCTCACTGACTCACTCACTCACTCACTCACTCACTCACTCACTGACTGACTCGCCAAAAGTTCTCCAACTTCCCGATGTCGTAGAAACATGAAATTTGGCGCAAGCATAGATTATCTCCAAAATAGGAAAAGAAATTGGGTCCCAACTCGATTATTCAATTCTAGCGCAAAAGAATTGGCGTCGAAATTTAACGTACATAATCTAAATCACTCACTTCCCAATGTCATAGAAACGGGAAATTTGGCACGAGCATTGATTATGTCATAAATAGGAAAAGTTAATGGGTCCCAACTCGATTGTTCAATTCTATGCGCAAAAGAATTGGCGTCAAAATTTTACGTACATGATCTTTTAAATCTCTCACTTCCCAATGTCATAGAAACGTGAAATTTGGCAGGAGCATTGATTATGTCATAAAAAGGAAAAGCTAATGGGTCCCAACTCGATTATTCAATTCTATGCGCAAAAGAATTAGCGTCCAAATTTTACGTGCGGAATGTAATTTTCTCACTTTCCGGTGTCATAGAAACGTGAAATTTGGCACTAGCATTGATTATGTCATAAATAGGAAAAACTAATGGGTCCCAACTCGATTATTCAATTCTATGCGCAAAAGAATTAGCGTCCAAATTTTACGTACGGAATCTAATTTTCTCACTTTCTGGTGTCATAGAAACATGAAATTTGGCACGAGCATTGATTATGTCATAAATAGGAAAAGTTAAAAGGTCCCAACTCCATTATTCAATTCTAGCGCAAAAGAACTGGCGTCGAAATTTTACGTGCAGAATGCAATTTCTTTACTTTCCAGTGTCATAGAAACAGGAAATTTGGCACAAGCATTGATTATGTCATAAATAGGAAAAGCTAATGGGTCCCAACTCCATTATTCAATTCTATGCGCAAAAGAATTAGCGTCCAAATTTTACGTACGGAATCTAATTTTCTCACTTTCCTGTGTCATAGAAACGGGAAATTTGGCACGAGCATTGATTATGTCATTAGTAGGAAAAGTTAATAGGTCCCAATTCCATTATTCAATTCTAGCGCAAAAGAATTGGCGTCAAAATTTTACGTGCGGAATCTAATTTTCTCACTTTCCGGTGTCATAGAAACGGGAAATTTGGCACGAGCATTGATTATGTCATAAATAGGAAAAGCGAATGGGTCCCAACTCCATTATTCAATTCTATGCGCAAAAGAATTAGCGTCCAAATTTTACGTGCGGTATGTAATTTTCTCACTTTTCGGTGTCATAGAAACGGGAAATTTGGCACGAGCATTGATTATGTCATAAATAGGAAAAGCTAATGGGTCCCAACTCCATTATTCAATTCTATGCGCAAAAGAATTAGCGTCCAAATTTTACGTACATAATCCAAATCTCTCACTTCCCAATGTCATAGAAACATGAAATTTGGCACAAGCATTGATTGTGTCATAAATATGAAAAGTTAATGGGTCCCAAGTCGATTATTCAATTCTAAGCGCAAAAGAATTAGTGTCCAAATTTAATGTACGTAATCTAATTCTCTCACTTCCTGATGTCATTTTATATGAAGGAAAAATCGCATGGTCACCTCCACGTGGTGTTTCCTGGGTAACGCAGATAACTATGCAAAATGGTGAACATATGTTTTTCCTCAGTATCTCTAAAGTAACCATGACTTCATAAGATTTTCCGTGTGAACACCAGATAAACACCAGCACCAAAATAACTCGGGCGAAGCCGGGCATATCAGATAGTATGTATATATGTGTATATGTATATGTATATATGTGTATATGTATGAATGTGTATATATATTCATCAGAACCTGGACCTGATTAGCTAAGTCCGGCACAGTCTCCATAGGTTCAAAGTCGCTGCTTGGATGTAGGGATCCGACTTCCTTTAGGCCAGTGTTACTGTCAGCGAACTGGGGTTGGGGTCTGGGTCATCCCTAAGAGCTGCCCGCAACCCCTGTCCCTACCTACTTGCCCAGCTGGGCTAAGCCCCAGGGTGACAACTAGGCAACGGTCCCTACACTCACTAAGGAAGGGGAACACGGGGACTAACAGACAGACAGACACTGGAACAAACAACAGCAAGGAGGGTCAGACTTTCCAGTTTGGCAACATAGTAACATAGTTCATTAGGCCGAATAAAGACAATGTCCATCTAGTCCAGCCTGTCTATCCTCCTGTGTTGATCCAGAGGAAGGCAAAAAACCCCAAGAGCAGAAGCCAATTAGCCCTTTTGGGGAAAACAATTCCTTCCCGACTCCCTAATGGCAATCAGACTGTTCCCTGAATCAACCCCTAATAGTTCCTACCTGCCTGTATACCCGGATTAACAATTACCTAGGATTTATAACCTAACATCTTTCCTCTCCAGAAAGACATCAAGTCCCCTTTTAAACTCCTCTATAGATTTTGCCATCACCACTTCCTCTGCCAGAGAGTTCCACAGTCTAACTGCACTTACAGTAAAGAATCCCTTTCGATGTTGGTGATGAAACCTGCTTTCCTCTAAACGTAGCGGATGCCCTCTTGTTACCATTGTAGTCCTGGGTGTAAACAGATCATGGGAGAGATCCTTGTATTGTCCCCTCATGTATTTATACATAGTTATTTGATCACCCCTTAGCCGTCTTTTTTCTAGAGTAAATAATCCCAATTTTGATAGCCTCTCCGGGTATTCCAGTCCCGTCATTCCATGTATCAGTTTAGTTGCTCTTATTTGAACCCCCTCCAGTACTGTAGCATCCTTCCTGAGCACCGGTGACCAGAACTGTGCGCAGTATTCCATGTGGGGCCTGACTAGTGAATTGTATAATGGAAGGATAATGTTCTCATCCCTCGCCCCTATACCTCTTTTAATACACCACAAGACTTTATTTGCCTCTGCAGCAGCTGACTGGCCTTGGTTACTCCAGTTTAGTCTATAGTCCACTAGTACCCCCAGGTCTTTTTCCATATCCCTTTTCCCTAGCGGTACCCCATTAAGTGTTTATTGGTGATATCCGTTTTTGCTGCCCATGTGCATAGTCTTACATTTTTCAATATTGAACTTCATTTGCCATTTTTCTGCCCAAGCCCCCAGTTTATCTAGGTCCGTCTGTAGCCGCACATTGTCCTGTGTTGCATTAATTATATTGTGTAATTTTGTGTCATCTACAAATACTGATATTTTACTGTGCAGCCCCTCTATCAGGTCGTTGATAAATATATTGAACAGAATGGGGCCTAATACTGAACCCTGTGGCACCCCACTAGTGACTATGGTCCAATCAGAGTACGAACCATTTATTACCACCCTCTGCTTTCTATCATTGAGCCAATTCTTTACCCAATTACACAAGTTTTCACCCAATCCGAGCATCCTCATTTTGTATATTAGCCTATTATGTGGCACGGTGTCAAAGGCTTTAGAGAAGTCCAGATATACGAGATCAATAGATTCTCCCAGATCCAGCTTAGAGCTTCATCGTAGAACTGATCAGATTTGTCTGACATGAGCGACCCTTCATGAATCCATGCTGGTGAGGAGTTATTCCCTTGTTCTCCTTGAGGTACTCATCGATGACGTCTCTCAGAATCCCCTCGAAAATTTTTCTCGTTACTGAAGTGAGGCTTACTGGCCTGTAGTTACTAGGCTCACTTTTACTCCGCTTTTTGTAAATTAGAACCACGTTGGCAATGCGCCAATCCAATGGTACAACCCCGGTCTTGATAGTGTCTAGAAATATTAGATATAGCAGCCTAGCTATCTCGTCACTTAGTTCCATTAGTATCCTTTGGTGTATTCCATCTGGGCCTGGTGATTTGTAGATTTTAGTCTTCTTTAATCGCTTCTGCACTTCCTCTTGTGTTAGGTATGACATTTTGTGAGGGGTTCATTTTATTCCCCTGCATCTCGTGTGGCATTTCCTTTTCGTTTGTGAATACACTTGAAAAGAAACTGTTTAGTAGATTTGCCTTCCCTCCATCATCTTCAAAGGGCCAGTGCTCTCCCTGCAAATCCTTTTGCTATTAATATAGTTGAAAAATAGTTTCGGGTTGTTTTTGCTCTCTTTGGCGATCAGTCTTTCTGCCTCCTCCTTGGCAATTTTGATCCTATCTTTGCATATTTTGTTTTTTTCCCTGTACGATTTTAGCGCTTCTTCACTGCCTTCCTGCTTTAGCAGTTTAAACGCTTTCTTTTTTTCATTTATTGCCCCTCTTACAGTCTTGTCGAGCCACATTGGTTTCCTTTTAGTTGAGATTCTTTTATTTTTAAAGGGAATGAACTGCTTGCATGAGGAGATTAGGATCCTTTTAAACTTTTCCCATTTGTCCTCTGTACTGATATTTTTGAGGGTGTTGTCCCAATTAATCTTGTCAATAGTAGTTCTAAGCTGATCAAATTTTGCTTTACTAAAGTTTAGTTTGCTTGTCGCCCCCTGATAAGGCTTCCTATTAAGTGACAGCTGGAAATTGATTATATTGTGGTCACTGTTCCCCAAGTGCCCCTCAACCTGCACCCCTTTTATTTGGTCCGGTTTGTTAGTACTAGGTCCAGAATGACCCTCCCTCTTGTTGGTTCCTGCACTAGTTGGTTCAGGTAATTATCTTTAATTACTCTCAAGGGCATATCACCCCTATGAGATTTGCAGGTTTCGTTCTCCCATGTTATATCTGGATAATTGAAGTCCCCCATGATAATTACTTCATTGCAGTTTGACACCTCTTCTATCTGCTATAGGCCAGCTTCACACGAGCGTGACGGGCTCTGATGCGGAATATTCCGTAGCGAAGCCCGTCACGGCGCCCCTCAGAGACCCCATACTTACCAGCGGAAGATAGCATGAAGACGCTTCCCCGCCCACCTCCGCCGCATCATGTGACACGCCCACCGCATCACATGACGCGGCCGGCTGTGTCACGTGACGCGGTGGCCGCGTCAGATGACGCGGCGGCGGTAGGCGGGAAAGCGTTTTTACGCTATCTTCCACTGTGTAACATCGGGAGATAGCGTGAACGGACGGCTTCCATTGACTGCAATGGAGGCCGTCAGCACGTACACCCGCGGCAAATAGAGCATGCCGCGGGTGAGGACGGGAGATTTCACGGTGCGGAATTCCGCATCGTGAGCATTGTGCTATTAGGTTCAATAGAACCTAATAGCAGCAGGCAACGCAGCGGATTTTCGCCACGAATTACGCGGCGTATATCCGTTCGTGGGAAGGAGGCCTTAATAGTAAGTTTTCAGTTTCTTCTGTTGCTTTTGGTGGTCTATAGAAGACCCCTATCAGTATTTTGTTATTTTTTTCTCCCTGTATTTCTACCCACAGAGATTCCACCTGTTCTTCTCCCACTCCTATATCCTCCCGTAGCCTCGGCTTTAAGTTCGATTTGATGTACAGACACACCCCTCCCTCTTTCTGGTTCCTTTGGTCTCTTTTGAAGAGATTGTACCCCTGCAAATTCGCCGCCCAATCGCACTTATCATCAAGCCATGTTTCCGTTATTCCGACTATATCATAATTTTCATCGACCATTCTCGCTTCAAGCTCACCCACTTTACCAATCAGACTTCTTGCATTCGTGGTCATACAAATTATATCGTTTTTTTGTTCTTTAAATTCGTTTTGTTGCTATTCGTACTAATGGCTGATCTAACAGTTCTGACTGTACTAACCCCACCCCCTGCTCGACCCTCATTCCCCTTGCTTGGACCCGGGTCGCTAGTTACACTGGCTACTGTCAGGACTCGGGGTCCGGGAAACTGGAGGTCCCTGAAAATACCCGCAACCCCTGTCCCTTCCTACTTGCCCCCCTGGGCTAAGCCCCAGGGCGACAACTGGGCGACGGTCCCTACACTCACTAAGGAAGGGGGACGCGGGGACTAACGAACAGACAGACACTGGAACAAACAACAGCAAGGCGAGTCAGGCAATCCGGTTCAGCAACAAGAGGGTACGCGGTACAAGAGGGTCAGGCAAAGGCAACGTCAGGTCCACAGGCAGAGGGTCAGTAACAGGAGTCAGGAGTCAGAACTATGCAGTACGCTGGTGTAGCAGGAAATCCAAAACTAACACTGGCACTGGTCAGGAGACACCAGCAGGTTTAAATGCTGTCAGAGCTCCCGCCCCAGCAGCTGATTGGGGCGGGGAGCCTGACAGCAGCTGAGTGCACCCAGCAGCACTGGGGAACCCGCCCCCAGCCCTGCAGGAGGCAGGACAGGAGACACACATTTGGTTGCCAGGATACCTAGGACGCGACGCGGGGCAACACCCACCGCGTCCCTAGCAACCCGGCGGTGAGGCGGAGCCCGGCGGCCAGGGGTGGTGACGAGGACCGGGGCTCCCCTGCGCCGCACAGCGGCCGCACGTGTGATCGGACCGGCGGTGCGGGCACGACGGACCCGCGAACCGCCAGTCCTTACAGCTACCCTACTATTTCTTATTTTACTTTCCCCCCCAGTCCCTACTTTAAACACTCCTCCAGCCTTCTAGCCATCTTTTCCCCCAGCACAGCTGCATCCTCCCCATTAAGATGCAGCCCGTCCCTATGGTAGAGCCTGTAGCCGACAGCAAAGTCAGCCCAGTTCTCCAGGAACCCAAATTCCCCCTCCTTACACCAACTCCGGAGCCACTTGTTTACCTACTTAAGATCCTGCTGCCTTTCTAGTGTGGCTTTAGGTGCAGGTAGTATTTCCGAGAAAACTACCCAGGAGGACCGCGCCCAAAGCTTGGACCCTAGGTCCCTGAAATCATTTTTAAGGGCCCTCCATTGACCTCTAATTTGTTCATTGGTGCCAACGTGCACCATGACCACTGGATCCTCACCAGCCCCTCCCAGTAATCTGTCAATCCGATCCGCGAAGTGTCGAACTCGAGCGCCAGGAAGACAACACACCGTTCGACGATTCCGGTCTTTATGGCAGATTGCCCTGTCTGTCCCCCTTATCATTGAGTCCCCCACCACTAGGACCTGTCTAGCCTGCCCTACGCTCCCCGTCCCCTTCTCACTGGAGCAGTCATCCCCCTGGCGTTCAGAGGGCATGTCGTGCTGCAGCGGTGCTGGCTCTGTAATGGCATCCCCCTCATCTGCCAACTTTGCAAACTTGTTGGGTTGTGCCAATTCAGGACTAGCCTCCCTGGTTCTCTTCCCTCTATCCCTCCTTCTTTCTGTCACCCAGCTTCTTGCCTGCTCCCCCTGCTCTTCCGTACTACCATCCGCCCCCGCCTCTACCCCAGCGAGTGCCTGCTCAGTGAGCATCAAACTCCTTTCAATGATGTCAATGGCTCTCAGTGTTGCCAGATGCCCATTTAGATCCAGGATTTGGGCTTCTAAATGTGCGACGTGCACGCATCTTGCACAACAGTATGCACCCTCGATCGGCTGATCAAGGACCGCATACATTGCACAAGTAGCACACTGGATGACATTGCCAGACATGGAGCTCATCCTAATGGGGATCTACAATTTACTTGTGGAAGTAGTGAAAATAGACTTGTTCACACTCCGCTCACACGCTGCCGCCTCTGCGCCACCGCTCACACGCTGCCGCCTCTGCGCCACCGCTCACACGCTGCCGCCTCTGCACCACCGCTCACACGTTGCCGCCTCTGCGCCACCGCTCACACGCTGCCGCCTCTGCGCAACCGCTCACACGCAAATTATTTTTTTTTTCCACCAACACTTAGACCCACAGAGACACACACACAGAAGACACTTATTGGCTCCTGTTGCAGCTCCTCCACTCCACCTGGTGTCGTCACCTGCTCTCCTGGCGGCCACTCTCTCTGCTCTCCTGCCGCTCAGGTACCTGCTGCTCCACTGTTCTCTGCTCCACTCCGCTTCTGCCACGCTCTCCTCGGACAAACCTCCTGCCGGAGGGTACACGGTACAAAAGGGTCAGGCAAGGCAATTTCAGGTCCAAAAGCAGGGAGTCAAAATAAGGAGTCAAAATACGCAGTACGCGGGTATTGCCGGAAGACCAAACTTACACTGGCAACCATTAGGACAAGGTTTAAATCCTGTCAGAGCTCCCGCCCCAGCAGCTAATTGGGGTGGGGAGTCTGACAGCCACTAGGAAGACACTGCTGGAGGTGGAAAAGGAGATGAGTGCCGGGTTGCCGCGTGACGCAGCCCCCGCTGCGTGCCTAGCAACCCGGCGGTGAGGAGGAGCCTGGCAGCCAGGGGAGATGACAAGGACAGGATCTCCCCTGCACCACACGGCAGCCGTCTGTGTGACAGTTCCGGCGGTGAGGGAACGGGCCTGCAAGCTGACGGTCCTGACAATAATTGAGTTTCCCAAACCACACTATAAGCGTAAGGTCTGCAGATAATTCATAGTGGCAGGACTGGCAATTTTGAACATTTTCTGAGGGCACAGAGAACTTCAATATACCACATGCCAAAGCATCTTTTGTCTGTATGTTTTGCTGCTACCGGTATATATGTTGACCGTACCAGAAATATCCCCTCTTCCAATGTGCATATATGTAAACATGTTGCAGCTTCTTTCTCTGCTTCCTCCAATAGAACCCTGTTTAAGTTCTCTGCCGGTATACAGATTTTATACCCTGCAGTATAATATCCTCTGTAGAATATCTGGCACTAATAACAGACCACATTTTATATGGGGTAGCACAGGGATCAGTACAGCGCCATATTCTTTTTAACATATTAATTAATGATCTGGTAGAAGGATTTAACATTAAAATAGTAATACTTACAGATTAAACAAAACTATATAACGGAATTTACACAAGAGAGCATGAAAATAGACTGCAAAAAGGTTCAGGATAGGTTATAGGCAAAAAAGTGGCAAATGAGCTTTAACAATGATAAATGTAAAGTTCTGCATACGGGCAGAGAAATATGTGTCACTATTACACACTAAGTGGGAAACCACTAGGGAACACTGACATAGAAAAGGACTTGGGAATTTTATAATTGCACTGTAAGCTTAACTCTAGAAAAAAGACGGCTAAGAGGTGATCAAATAACTATGTATAAATACATGAGGGGACAATACAAGGATCTCTCCCATGATCTGTTTACACCCAGGACCACGACGGTAACAAGAGGGCACTCGTTGCGTTTAGAGGAAAGCAGGTTTCATCACCAACATAGAAAGGGGTTCTTTACGGTAAGAGCAGTTAGACTGTGGAATTCTCTGCCGGAGGAAGTGGTGATGGCAAAATCCATAGATGAGTTTAAAAGGGGACTAAATGTCTTTCTGGAGAGGAAGGATATTATAGGTTATAAATCTTAGTTAATTGTTAATCCGGGTTACAGGTAGGTATGAAATTTTAGGGGTTGATCCAGGGAACAGTCTGATTGCCATTAGGGAGTCAGGAAGGAATTTTTTCCCCCGAAAGGGCTATTTGGCTTCTGCTCTTGGGGTTTTTTGCCTTCCTCTGGATCAACACAGGAGGATAGACAGGCTGGACTAGATGGACATTGTCTTCATTCAGCCTAACGAACTATGTTACTGTTACTATGTTAACCGGAGCAACCAGTGTCAGGCAGCTGCTGCCAAAGCAAATAGAATCAAAAGAGGTCTAGGGGCACATAATGAGAACACTGTTCTTTCTCTTTACAATTCACTGGTCAGACCACACATGGAATATTTTAGACAGTTTGGGGCACCAGTACTCAAGAAGGATATATCAGAGCTTAAGTGGGTACAAGGGTGGCAACTAAAGTAATAAATGCAAAAACTGGCTCTGGAGTAGACCTACTAGTCACTGGCAAATTCGGATTGGGTAAGCGGAATATTGCAGGTGACTGTATGGTCCAATATTGCACGGAAAATTCCCTATCGATCATGAACACATGCTTTGAGCAGCTGAAAAGCCATTTTGATGACGTGCATAAAAACCAAATTAACTACTTCCTATGTCAACTGCGTTGCAAAAGCTCAATTCTGGCTGTGAGAACACTACCAGGTGCAGACTGCGGCTCCTATCATCAGCTCCTAGTTGTAAAAATCGAGGTCAGATTCAGCAACATAAGGTCATTTTGATTTAGACAACATCTCTTCACGATACGCAGTTAAAATAAATAACAGATGTGAAACACTCAGCACCATTGGAAAAGACCCTGACGAATAATGGGAGGAAATCAAATCCATCACACTGAATACAGCTGAACAAATCATCCCCTTCAAAAGAAATCAGCAAAATGACCACAATGCCTATCGGATGAATACATCATTATCGTCAACAAGTGCCGAGCAGCTAAAGCAGCGGGCACCATCAATGAATTTAGATAGCTAAATACGGAATTTCAAAGAAAAGTCAGATGAGACAAGGAGCGCTACTGGAACGACCAATGCGCGAAACTGGAAGAAGCAAGCCAGCAAGGCCACACCAGAGCTCTCTTCGCTCAGGTGAAGCAGACCCGGGCACCGTTCGCACCACGCAAGGCAGCAACCATCAGAGACTGGGATGGCAAATTATTACAAGAAGATAATCAAATCAAGGGTAGATGGCAAGAATATACAGCAGAGCTGTATGCAGGCAATCAGACAGAAAACTCATTGGATCACGTACATCAAGTAGAAAAAGAACCGGGCATTATGGAGGAAGAAGTTACACGGACCCTGGAACAACAGCTAAACAGGAAAGCTCCGGGCATTGATCACATACCAGCCAAACTGCACAAACCAGTGTCAGTCAAGATCCTAAACGACCTATCTCAAAAGATCTGGAGCTCCAAATCGTGGCCCAAAGACTGGACAAGATCTGTCTTCATCACACTTCCAAAAAAAGGTGATGCTCAAGAATGTTCCAATTACCGCACCATCGCCCTCATACCTCATGCAAGCAAAATTCCTTTAAAGATCATACAAAAAAGCATTGTGAACCTGCGCTGGATCATGGAGAAGACCCAAGAGTATCATGAGGACGTATACATGTGTTTCATCGACTACAACAAGGCATTTGATTGTGTTGAACATGACAAGCTTTGGAAGTGTCTGAAGCAAACTGGCATCCCAGAACATATTGAACAGCTTATAAGGTCGCTTCACAACAACCAGGAAGCAACAGTCAGGACAACTTATGGACACACGGATTAGTTCGTAATTGAGAAACGCGCACGGCAAGGATGCATTCTATCACCAGTCCTTTTCAATCTGTACACAGAAATGATCATGAGGAGATGCAATTTGGATAAACTAGAAATCTGAGTCAAAATCGGTGGCAGAAATCTCAACAACCTCTGATATGCAGATGACACCACCCTGTTTGCGGAAAGTGAAAGGGACCTGGAATACCTTATCCAACCAGTGCAAAAGGAAAGCGAATGCACAGGACTGTATCTCAACAGCAAGAAAACAAGTCATGATTCCGGTGGGCAACGGTACAGTGAACATAAAAATTAACAACGTAGAAGTCGAGATGGTCCAAGATTTCATTGTCCTTGGATCCAAAATCGATTGCAATGGGCAATCTGGACCTGAGATCAAAAGACGGTTTACACTTGGTAGGAATGCAGTGCAAGGAATGGAAAAGATATGGAAAAGCAAGGATATTAGCATTACAACAATAATCAGACTGGTCAGTGCAATCGTCTGGTTGCGAAAGTTGGACGCTCAGAAAAACAGACAGAAGGAAAACTGATATGTTTGAACTCTGGTGCTGGAGGTGAATGCTGCGAATACCTTGGACCATCATGACAGTGAACAAGGTATTGTTTCCATATTATGATGAGTTTACACTGACGTGCCAAAAGTCATAGGACAGGATGTATCATGTAGGATCCCTTCTAGCCATGTGAAGTGTAACAACTCAATGTGGCATCATTCCACAAGTTGACAGAAGACATCTGGAGGGATGTTAAGTAGAGATGAGCGAACGCGTTCGTCCGAGCTTGATATTCGTGCGAATATTAGGGTGTTCGGGATGTTCGTTATTCGTAACGAACACCATGCGGTGTTCTGGTTACTTTCACTTCCTTCCCTGAGACGTTAGCGCGCTTTTCTGGCCAATTGAAAGACAGGGAAGGCATTACAACTTCCCCCTGCAACGTTTAAGCCCTATACCACCCCCCTGCTGTGAGTGGCTGGCGAGATCAGGTGTTCGCCTAATATAAAAGTCGGCCCCTCCCGCGGTTCGCCTCAGATGCCTGGTGAGTTAGCTGAGGGACAGTGCTGTTTGTACCGGAGCTGCTGTAGGGAAAGAATTGGTAGTTAGTGTAGGCTTCAAGACCCCCCAAAGGTCCTTATTAGGGCCACTGATAGCTGTGTGTTGGCTGCTGTTAGCAGTGGCATTTTTTTTCCCTCAAAATCGCCTCTGCAGACCGTTGCACCTGGCATTAGGGACAGAAGTGCTGCATAGGCAGGGAGAGTGTTAGGAGTGAGTGTAGCCTTCAAGAACCTCAACGGTCCTTTCTAGGGCCATATTTATCCGTGTGCAGTACTGTCCAGGCTGCTGTTAGCTGTGCTGCATTTTTTTTGGGCTTCTCAAAATCGCCTCTGCAGAGCATTCCACCCTCCATTGATACTGCAGGGAAAGAGTTGTATAGGCAGGGCCACAACACAGTTATTATTCATAGAATATACGCAGTGCTGCCTTTTGGTGGAAAAACAAGTGAAAACAAATCTATTTGTCCAACCTCTGTCCGTCCTTACGGGCGGTGGACACGTGTAAGCTGCGTGAAAAACATTGCTAAATCATACGCACCCAGCTACGCTTTACTGCTGGCTTCGCCATTTGCTTTCCTTAATTGGGAAAAAAAATACCTGCTCTGCCAGAGTTATAATAACTCTGCTACCCTCACGTTCTGTGACACATTAGCAGGGACACAGCACAGTTATTAAACTTCTCATGTTCATTGAATATACGCAGTGCTGCCTTTTGGTGGAAAAACAAGTGAAAACAAATCTATTTGTCCAGCCTGTGTCCGTCCTTACGGGCGGTGGACACGTGTGAGCTGCGTGAAGAACAGTGCTAAATCATACGCACCCAGCTACGCTTTACTGCTGGCTTCGCCATTTGCTTTCCTTAATTGGGAAAAAAAATACCTGCTCTGCCAGAGTTATAATAACTCTGCTACCCTCACGTTCTGTGACACATTAGCAGGGACACAGCACAGTTATTAAACTTCTCATGTTCATTGAATATACGCAGTGCTGCCTTTTGGTGGAAAAACAAGTGAAAACAAATCTATTTGTCCAGCCTCTGTCCGTCCTTACGGGCGGTGGACACGTGTGAGCTGCGTGAAAAACATTGCTAAATCATACGCACCCAGCTACGCTTTACTGCTGGCTTCGCCATTTGCTTTCCTTAATTGGGAAAAAAAATACCTGCTCTGCCAGAGTTATAATAACTCTGCTACCCTCACGTTCTGTGACACATTAGCAGGGACACAGCACAGTTATTAAACTTCTCATGTTCATTGAATATACGCAGTGCTGCCTTTTGGTGGAAAAACAAGTGAAAACAAATCTATTTGTCCAGCCTCTGTCCGTCCTTACGGGCGGTGGACACGTGTGAGCTGCGTGAAAAACATTGCTAAATCATACGCACCCAGCTACGCTTTACTGCTGGCTTCGCCATTTGCTTTCCTTAATTGGGAAAAAAAATACCTGCTCTGCCAGAGTTATAATAACTCTGCTACCCTCACGTTCTGTGACACATTAGCAGGGACACAGCACAGTTATTAAACTTCTCATGTTCATTGAATATACGCAGTGCTGCCTTTTGGTGGAAAAACAAGTGAAAACAAATCTATTTGTCCAGCCTCTGTCCGTCCTTACGGGCGGTGGACACGTGTGAGCTGCGTGAAAAACATTGCTAAATCATACGCACCCAGCTACGCTTTACTGCTGGCTTCGCCATTTGCTTTCCTTAATTGGGAAAAAAAATACCTGCTCTGCCAGAGTTATAATAACTCTGCTACCCTCACGTTCTGTGACACATTAGCAGGGACACAGCACAGTTATTAAACTTCTCATGTTCATTGAATATACGCAGTGCTGCCTTTTGGTGGAAAAACAAGTGAAAACAAATCTATTTGTCCAGCCTCTGTCCGTCCTTACGGGCGGTGGACACGTGTGAGCTGCGTGAAAAACATTGCTAAATCATACGCACCCAGCTACGCTTTACTGCTGGCTTCGCCATTTGCTTTCCTTAATTGGGAAAAAAAATACCTGCTCTGCCAGAGTTATAATAACTCTGCTACCCTCACGTTCTGTGACACATTAGCAGGGACACAGCACAGTTATTAAACTTCTCATGTTCATTGAATATACGCAGTGCTGCCTTTTGGTGGAAAAACAAGTGAAAACAAATCTATTTGTCCAGCCTCTGTCCGTCCTTACGGGCGGTGGACACGTGTGAGCTGCGTGAAAAACATTGCTAAATCATACGCACCCAGCTACGCTTTACTGCTGGCTTCGCCATTTGCTTTCCTTAATTGGGAAAAAAAATACCTGCTCTGCCAGAGTTATAATAACTCTGCTACCCTCACGTTCTGTGACACATTAGCAGGGATAAGCACAGTTATTAAACTTCTCATGTTCATTGAATATACGCAGTGCTGCCTTTTGGTGGAAAAACAAGTGAAAACAAATCTATTTGTCCAGCCTCTGTCCGTCCTTACGGGCGGTGGACACGTGTGAGCTGCGTGAAAAACATTGCTAAATCATACGCACCCAGCTACGCTTTACTGCTGGCTTCGCCATTTGCTTTCCTTAATTGGGAAAAAAAATACCTGCTCTGCCAGAGTTATAATAACTCTGCTACCCTCACGTTCTGTGACACATTAGCAGGGACACAGCACAGTTATTAAACTTCTCATGTTCATTGAATATACGCAGTGCTGCCTTTTGGTGGAAAAACAAGTGAAAACAAATCTATTTGTCCAGCCTCTGTCCGTCCTTACGGGCGGTGGACACGTGTGAGCTGCGTGAAAAACATTGCTAAATCATACGCACCCAGCTACGCTTTACTGCTGGCTTCGCCATTTGCTTTCCTTAATTGGGAAAAAAATACCTGCTCTGCCAGAGTTATAATAACTCTGCTACCCTCACGTTCTGTGACACATTAGCAGGGACACAGCACAGTTATTAAACTTCTCATGTTCATTGAATATACGCAGTGCTGCCTTTTGGTGGAAAAACAAGTGAAAACAAATCTATTTGTCCAGCCTCTGTCCGTCCTTACGGGCGGTGGACACGTGTGAGCTGCGTGAAAAACATTGCTAAATCAGTAAAGCCAGCTTTACTGCTGGCTTCGCCATTTGCTTTCCTTAATTGGGAAAAAAAATACCTGCTCTGCCAGAGTTATAATAACTCTGCTACCCTCACGTTCTGTGACACATTAGCAGGGACACAGCACAGTTATTAAACTTAGATTATTCATTCACTAGAGGCAGTGGGGCCTTTCGTTTTCAAAAAAGGGAAAAAATTATATTTGGCCTGCAGTCTTGCGCCAATTTATTTCCTGCCTGTGAAATCAAATCACTGGTAATACAGCATGCTGAGGGGTAGGGGTAGGCCTAGAGCACGTGGACGCGGCCGAGGACGCGGAGGGCCAAGTCAGGGTGTGGGCACAGGCCGAGCTCCTGATCCCGGTGTGTCGCAGCCGACTGCTGCGCGATTAGGAGAGAGGCACGTTTCTGGCGTCCCCACATTCATCGCCCAATTAATGGGTCCACGCGGGAGACGGTTATTAGAAAATGAGCAGTGTGAGCAGGTCCTGTCCTGGATGGCAGAAAGTGCTTCGAGCAACCTATCGTCAACACGCAGTTCTGCGCCGTCCACTGCTGCAAATCCGAATCCTCTCTCTGCTGCTCCTCCTTCCTCCCAGCCTCCTCACTCCACTACAATGACACCTGCTCAGGAGCGGGAACACTCCCAGGAACTGTTCTCGGGCCCCTGCTTAGATTGGGCAGCAGCGGTTCCTCTCCCACCAGAGGAGTTTATCGTCACTGATGCCCAACCATTCGAAAGTTCCCGGGGTCCGAGGGAAGAGGCTGGGGACTTCCGCCAACTGTCTCAACAACTTTCTGTGGGTGAGGAGGACGATGACGATCAGACACAGTTGTCTTGCAGTGAGGTAGTAGTAAGGGCAGTAAGTCCAAGGGAGCAGCGCACAGAGGATTCGGAGGAAGAGCAGCAGGACGATGAGGTGACTGACCCCACCTGGTGTGCAACGCTTACTCAGGAGGACAGGTCTTCAGAGGGGGAGTCAAGGGCATCAGCAGGGCAGGTTGCAAGAGGCAGTGCGGTGGCCAGGGCCAGGGATAGAGGCAGGGCCAGACCGAATAATCCACCAAGTGTTTCCCAAAGCGCCCCCTCGCGCCATGCCACCCTGCAGAGGCCGAGGTGCTCTAAGGTCTGGCAGTTTTTCACAGAGACGCCTGACGACCGACGAACAGTGGTGTGCAACCTTTGTTGCGCAAAGCTCAGCCGGGGAGCCAACACCAACAGCCTCACCACCACCACCATGCGCAGACATATGATGGCCAAGCACCCCACAAGGTGGGACGAAGGCCGTTCACCGCCTCCGGTTTGCACCCCTGCCTCTCCCCCTGTGCCCCAACCTGCCACTGAGATGCAACCCCCCTCTCAGGACACAGGCACTACCGCCTCATGGCCTGCACCCACACCCTCATCTCCGCTGTCCTCGGCCCCATCCAGCAGTGTAGTTCAGCGCACCGTTCAGCCGTCGCTTGCGCAAGTGTTCGAGCGCAAGCGCAATTACGCCGCCACGCACCCGCACGCTCAAACGTTAACCGTCCGCATAGCAAAATTCATCAGCCTTGAGATGCTGCCGTATAGGGTTGTGGAAACTGAGTCCTTCAAAAGTATCATGGAGGCGGCGGCCCCGCGCTACTCAGTTCCCAGTCGCCACTACTTTTCCCGATGTGCCGTCCCAGCCCTGCATGACCACGTCTCCCGCAACATTGTGCGCGCCCTCACCAACGCGGTTACTGCCACGGTCCACTTAACTACGGACACGTGGACAAGCACAGCGGGCAGGGCCACTACATCTCCCTGACGGCACATTGGGTGAATTTAGTGGAGGCTGGGACAGAGTCAGAGCCTGGGACCGCTCACGTCCTACCCACCCCCAGAATTGCGGGCCCCAGCTCGGTGCTGGTATCTGCGGAGGTGTATGCTTCCTCCACTAAAGCACCCTCCTCCTCCTCCTCCTCTGTCTCGCAATCAAGATGTGTTAGCAGCAGCATGTCGCCAGCAGTCGGTGTCGCGCGGTGTGGCAGCACAGCGGTGGGCAAGCGTCAGCAGGCCGTGCTGAAACTACTCAGCTTAGGCGATAAGAGGCACACGGCCCACGAACTGCTGCAGGGTCTGACAGAGCAGACCGACCGCTGGCTTGCGCCGCTGAGCCTCCAACCGGGCATGGTCGTGTGTGACAACGGGCGTAACCTGGTGGCGGCTCTGCAGCTTGGCAGCCTCACGCACGTGCCATGCCTGGCCCACGTCTTTAATTTGGTGGTTCAGCGGTTTCTGAAAAGCTACCCACGCTTGTCAGACCTGCTCGTAAAGGCGCGCCGGCTCTGCGCACATTTCCGCAAGTCCCACACGGACGCTGCCACCCTGCGCACCCTGCAACATCACTTTAAGCTGCCAGTGCACCGACTGCTGTGCGACGTGCCCACACGGTGGAACTCTACGCTCCACATGTTGGCCAGGCTCTATGAACAACGTAGAGCTATAGTCGAATACCAACTCCAACATGGGCGGCGCAGTGGGAGTCAGCCTCCTCAATTCCTTTCAGAAGAGTGGGCCTGGTTGGCAGACATCTGCCATGTCCTTGGTAATTTTGAGGAGTCTACCCAGGTGGTGAGCGGCGATGCTACAATCATTAGCGTCACCATTCCTCTGCTATGCATCTTGAGAAATTCCCTGCAAACCATAAAGGCAGCTGCTTTGCGCTCGGAAACGGGGGCGGGGGAAGACAGTATGCCGCTGGATAGTCAGGGCACCCTCCTGTCTATTTCTCAGCGCGTACAGGAGGAGGAGGAGGAGCATGAGGAGGATGAGGAGGAGGGGGAAGAGACAGCTTGGGCCGCTGCTGACGGTACACCGGCTGATTGCCTGTCATCCTTTCAGCGTGTATGGCCTGAGGAGGAGGAGGAGGAGGAGGAGGATCCTGAAAGTGATCTTCCTAGTGAAGACAGCCATGTGTTGCGTACAGGTACCCTGGCACACATGGCTGACTTCATGTTAGGATGCCTTTCTCGTGACCCTCGCGTTGCACGCATTCTGGCCACTACGGATTACTGGGTGTACACACTGCTCGATCCACGGTATAAGGAGAACCTGCCCACTCTGATTCCCGAAGAGGAAAGGGGTTCGAGAGTGTTGCTATACCACAGGACCCTTGCGGACAAGCTGATGGTAAAATTCCCAGCCGACAGCGCTAGTGGCTGAAGGCGCAGTACCGAGGGCAAGGTAGCAGGGGATGTGCGTAGATCGAGCAGCATGTACATCCCAGGCAGTGCAACAGTCTTTAAGGGCCTGGCCAGCTTTATGGCTCCCCACCAAGACTGTGTCACCGCTCCCCAGTCACGGCTGAGTCGGCGGGAGCACTGTAAAAGGATGGTGAGGGAGTACGTAGCGGATCGCACGACCATCCTTGGTGACGCCTCTGCCCCCTACAACTACTGGGTGTCGAAGCTGGACATGTGGCCTGAACTAGCGCTGTATGCCCTGGAGGTGCTTGCTTGTCCTGCGGCTAGCGTGTTGTCGGAGAGGGTGTTTAGTGCGGCTGGGGGAATCATCACAGATAAGCGTAGCCGCTTGTCAACCGACAGTGCCGACAGGCTAACACTCATCAAGATGAACAAAGGCTGGATTTCCCCAGACTTCTGTTCTCCACCAGCGGACAGCAGCGATGCGTAAGCAATACGTAGGCTGCACCCGCGGATGGAAGCTACGTTCTCTCTCACCATCCAAAACGGGGACATTTCTGCTTCATCAATCTGTGTCTAATATTCCTCCTCCTCCTCCTCCTGCTCCTCCTCCTCCTGAAACCTCACGTAATCACGCTGAACGGGCAATTTTTCTTAGGGCCACAAGGCTCACTCAAATAATTTTTCAGAACAATTTTTATAAGTTTCAATGCGCTTAAAAGCATTGGAACTTTAACTTGAACCAATTTTTCGTTACACTGGGCTGCCTCCAGGCCTAGTTACCACTTAAGCCACATTAACCAAAGCGATTAATGGGTTTCACCTGCCCTCTTGGCTGGCCATGGCCAATTTTTGGGATGTACATTAGTACTGTTGATACAGCAATTTTTGTGGGCCCTCGCCTACAGTGTAATCAAATTAATTTTTAGGCCACCTGCATTACAGCTGACGTTACCTCAGCTGTGTTGGGCAATGCAATGGGATATTTTTATGTACCGCCGGTGGGTTCCAGGGAGCCACCCATGCTGTAGGTGCACACTGAGTTTTTAATACATCTGTACACTTCTAAAGAACCCGTCTGACTGGGGCATGCAGTGTGGGCCGAAGCCCACCTGTATTACGCACGACATTACTACCTCAGCTGTGTTGGGCAATGCAATGGGATATTTCTATGTACCGCCGGTGGCTTCCTGGCACCCACCCAGGCAGTGGGTCCACAGGGAGTTTAACCTACATGTGTCCACTTGTAAAGAACCCCAGTCTGACTGGGGCATGCAGTGTGGGCCGAAGCCCACCTGCATTAAGCACGACATTACTACCTCAGCTGTGTTGGGCAATGCAATGGGATATTTCTATGTACCGCCGGTGGCTTCCTGGCACCCACCCAGGCAGTGGGTCCACAGGGAGTTTAACCTACATGTGTCCACTTGTAAAGAACCCCAGTCTGACTGGGGCATGCAGTGTGGGCCGAAACCCACCTGCATTAACCCTTTCCAGTCCACTGTGTGACCTGTGAAGACATTAGGGTTTAAGGCTGTACAGCTCCGTTGTTGGTAGACGTCCGTCGGGGTTCTCTTACTGTATATTGCCAGCCTCTCTGCTGTCGGAGCCTATCCTACGTGTCAGCTCATGCAGTACTGGCTTTAGCCAGCATATAGCGCCGTTGTATAACAGCAGAAAAAGAGTAAGCCCCCTAGGAAAACCATATACAAATTGGATTGGAAAGGGTTAAGCACATTACTACCTCAGCTGTGTTGGGCAATGCAATGGGATATTTCTATGTACCGCCGGTGGCTTCCTGGCACCCACCCATGCTGTAGGTGCACACGGAGTTTTTACTACATCTGTACACTTATAAAGAACCCCAGTCAGACTGGGGCATGCAGTGTGGGCCGAAGCCCACCTGCATTAAGCACGACATTACTACCTCAGCTGTGTTGGGCAATGCAATGGGATATTTCTGTGTACCGCCGGTGGGTTCCAGGGAGCCACCCATGCTGTGGGTCGACAGGGACTTCACAATAGGGAGTTGTACCTGCCTGTGTCTATGAATTAAAAAGCCCGGTCTGACTGGGGCATGCAGACACCTTGACAGAATGAATAGTGTGTGGCACATAGGTTCCCCATTGCTATGCCCACGTGTGCAGCTCCTGATGGCGGTGGCACAGGATTCTATTTCTCATTGCTTCTGTACAGCATTGTGGGCTATCGCTCCGCCACTTTTAAAGAGGGTCGCTGCCTAGCCGTGCCAACCTCTGCAGTGTGTGCCTGCGGTCCCTCGTCATGGCAGACGCAATTCTAAATAGACATGAGCGTGGTGTGGCATGAGGGCAGCTGAAGGCTGCCCAGGGACACTTTGGTGTGCGCTGTGGGGGGGGAGGGGGGGCGGTTGGGCAGCATGTAACCCAGGAGAAGTGTCAGTGGAGTGTCATGCAGGCAGTGATTGTGCTTTGTTGGAGGTAGTGTGGTGCTTAGCAAAGGTATGCCATGCTAATGAGGGCTTTTCAGAAGTAAAAGTTGTTGGGAGGGGGGGGGCCCACTCTTGCCGGTATTGTGGCTTAATAGTGGGACCTGTGAACTTGAGATGCAGCCCAACACGTAGCCCCTCGCCTGCCCTATCCGTCACTGTGTCATTCCCATCACTTTCCTGAATTGCCCAGATTTTCACACATGAAAACCTTAGCGAGCATCGGCGAAATACAAAAATGTTCTGGTCGCCCATTGACTTCAATGGGGTTCGTTGTTCGAAACAAACCCTCGAGCATCACGGGAAGTTCGTTCCGAATAACGAACACCCGAACATTTTGGTGTTTGCTCATCTCTAATGTTAAGCCATCACGATAGCCACCCACAGCTAGATGGTATTTGTAGGTGGAGGATCTTGGATGCTTATGGACCTCTCCGCCATATCCCATAAATGCTTAATTGGGCTCATGTTTAATAAAAGCACAGGCTACCCAATTCATAGGAACTCTCCAGAATGCTTCTCCAATCAGGACAACATAGCTCTGATGCCATGGTACATTATCCTGCTTGAATAGCTGATCACTGTGGGGGTACATGAAGTTTATGCAGGACTGTAAATTGTCACCAAGCAGTGAAATATAGCAGCTGCCACTGGTCAATGACATGTTTAGGCAAACCAGTAGCTCAATATCATGTCATGAGGACACATCTTACACCAGTATGGAACACCACTAGCCTGCACAGTGCCTTGTTGATAACTGGGGTCCATGGCTTCATTGGGTCTGCCCCATACATAAACCCTGCCATCAGCCCAAAACAATTTCTACTGTGACCCACTGGACCACACACTCTAGTGGCTCTTCTGCTTCCAAATTTTAATGAGAACTAAAGAATGTTGCACTGACCTGTGGGATTTTCGTGTGGGTCCTCCTGCAGTGAATGTGGATGTGATTTCTTCTGGAGTCACTTGTCTGTTTACATGGGCAATACTAGCTAGATGCTGCTGATCACCATCAATAAGCACCCAAGCCGCCACATGAGGTAATACCACTTTATAATGCATTTACATACTGCTATCCCAGGACTTTTGGCACATCAGTCTACTTGCCCCATGTGAGAACTGGCTACCAATGCAATTGGGAGCAGTGAAACACCAGTTATACCCAGCTACAGGCCTGTTCTAATGGAGGAGATCAGGAAACCCTTTGATACCTGCCATGCAACTGTTGTAAGGCAGTATTCAACACTGATTATGACATTCAAAGGAAGAGGGATGATACATTGTATTGGCATACTGCCCTGGGTCTATTGCAGGACTGCCTGACTATATTCCCTGTTGTTAGTTCATACTTACTGTAGACATGTATGAACAATGAGAATGTTTAGCGCGCAGGCTAATGTGCTTGTATGCAGGTATATGCCAGTACATTATAGCTTAAAAATAAAAGAAAATATTTCAGAAAAAAGCAAAAATTCATTTTTTTTTTTACAATTAATTAACTTTATTGACTATAAGTATGAAAGCATAAAATATGTATTTAATTTTGTCACAGCCATATCATCCTGTACAATAAATTATGCAATCGTCTATGATGATTAGTTTATGCTATAATAAATATAGATAAAACTGTAGCACAATAGTTTTTTCCATCATTTTTGCAAAATAAAAGAAAAGCATAGAACTGAAATGTAAATTTACATGTGCCATCTCACAATAGACAAATCCTTATACAAATAAATAAATACAAAAAGTTATGGCCACCAAAATGTAACGTGGAGGAAGGCCAAGAAGGTCTGGTCCTCAAGGTGTTAAATAAAGGTCACTTTCTGATGATACATCCCATTTAGGCTGCATTCGCACAAACGTATATTGGCTCGGTTTTCACGCCGAGCCGATATACGTCGTCCTCATCTGCAGGGGGGGGAGGGGGATGGAAGAGCCAGGAGCAGGTACTGAGCTCTCGCCTCCTCTCTGCCTCCTCTCCGCCCCTCTGCACTATTTGCAATGAAAGAAGGCGGGGCGGGGCTAAGTTCTGAGAATTAGCCCCACACCTGCCCCGCCTCTCCCTATTGCAAATAGTGCAGAGGGGGGGAGAGGGGGCAGAGAGGGGGCGGGAGCTCAGTTCCTGCTCCTGGCTCTTCCATCCCCCCCCCCCCCCCCCCTGCAGATGAGGACGACGTATATCGGCTCTGCGTGAAAACCGAGCTGATATACGTTCGTGTGAATGCAGCCTTAAAGTTCATTTTCTTCTCAAGATGGTTTTGGCTGATTACCAGAATAGATAATGACAATTTGTATCATCTGTTAAATAATGTCCATGTAAATATTTCTCCTGGTCAGTGCACAAGGATTACACAATAGTAGAAAAAATGGTGAAGTAACCCCAAATGAAAATATAAAATTGAGAGCAATGTCTTCTTTTCAAAGGATAGCAGGCCTAGGGTGTTTTTCATTTAGAAACAAAGTGCGAGGGTTCTTAAGTATAGTATGTGCAACCAAGCGCAAGTCTGCTATACCCAATTGGGTAAACGTTTTAACCATGTGTTTCAAAATGTAAAAAAACCAAACAATTAGGGTATGTAGTTATAGATGAGCGAGTATACTCGCTAAAGGCAATTGCTCGAGCGAGCATTGCCTTTAGCGAGTATCTCCCCCGCTCGAGACGGAAGGTTCGGGTGCCAGCAGCGGGCACGGCGCTGCGGGGGAGGACGGGGCGGAACGGAGGGGAGATCTCTCCCTCTCTCCCCTCCGCTCCCTCCTGCTGACAGCCACTACTCACCGCTCCCCCGTGCCGGCACCGGAACCTTTCGTCTCGAGCGGGGGAGATACTCGCTAAAGGCAATGCTCGCTCGAGCAATATAATTACATGTGATGGTTATTTGCCAAACGTCTCTGTTTATTAATTAAACCAGTATGTATACGCTTTCCTAGGTTAGCAAACCTCTTCCTCGGTACTTGCTGGGGACACACTATACATATTGACTTCAATGTTAAAATAAAGAGTAACATTGCACATATATTTTATCTAAAGCCCAGGCTATCAGTCTGTGGTATGAACAGTATATCCAGCAGACTGCATGCCATGTCTTGAGAGTATTTACATTGCTCCCATGCTGTGCTTTTTAGACCCCCAGGGATGGCAGAAGTGGGCTCTAAAATATTTGAGGTGCAGAGAGGGCAATTGCTGAAGTGACAAGGCTCTTAACTAGAGATGAGCGAGCGTACTCGTCCGAGCTTGATACTCGTTCGAGCATTAGGGTACTCGAGATGCTCGTTACTCGAGATGAGCACCACGCAGTGTTCGAGTCACTTCCATTTTCTTCCCAGAAAAGTTTACGCCGTTTTCTGGCCAATAGAAAGACAGGGAAGGCATTACAACTTCCTCCTCTGAAGTTCCAGCCCTATCCCACCCCCCGCAGTGAGTGGCTGGGGAGATCAGGTGACACCCGAGTATATAAACTGGGGCCGGCCGCGGCTCGCCACAGATGCACGCTGAGAGACATTAGGGAAAGTGCCGTCCTGCTGTAGCTGCTATAGGGAGAGTGTTAGGCTGTTATATTCATCTTCAAGAACCCCAACAGTCCTTCTTAGGGCCGTGTGCAGTACTGTTGAGGCTGCTTTTAGCAGTTTTGCACATTTTTTTTTTTTTATATCGGGCGTGCAGACCATAGCGTCCTCAGTCTGCAGTCATTTTACTGAGTATAGGGGCAGTACTGGTGAGGCAGGGACAGTGGTACAGGGAAAGAGATATACTGGCTATATAGGTAATGGGCTTTTTAAAAAAAAATTGGAAAAAAAAATCTTTGGGCTGCCTGTGACCGTGTTCAGTTTACTGCGTGTCTGCTGGGGGTAGTAGTCGCTCACTATTACCCAGCTAGGTGTTACTGCAGCCTTGCACATAATTTTTTCTACTACTACTGAAATGGAACTAATACTGTGCTCCCCCTATACTGCTGCTAGTGATATGTTACTGGGGCCTGTCTTTACTGCAACTACTACTGAAATGGAACTAATACTGTGCTCCCCCTATACTGCTGTTAGTGATATGTTACTGGGGCCTGTCCAGACTGCTACTACTACTCAAATGGAACTAATACTGTGCTCCCCTATACTGCTGCTTCGGAATTGTTACTGGGGCCTGTCTTGACTGCTACTATTACTGAAATGGGCGGTTGGACAGCATGTTACCCAGGAGAAGTGGCAGCGGAGTGTCATGCAGGCAGTGATTGTGCTTTGTTGGAGGTAGTATGGTGCTTAGCTAAGGTATGCCTTGCTAATGAGGGTTTTTCAGAAGTAAAAATTGTTGGGGGGGGGCACTCTTGCCGCTATTGTGGCTTAATAGTGGGACCTGGGAACTTGAGATGCAGCAGTTTCTGTGTCGTTCCCATCACTTTCTTGAATTTCCCAGATTTTCACAAATGAAAACCTTAGCGGAGCATAGGTCCCATACAAAAATGCTTGGGTCGCCCATTGACTTCAATGGGGTTCGTTACTCGAAACGAACCCTCGATCATCACGGGAAGTTCGACTCGAGTAACGAGCACCTGAGCATTTTGGTGCTCGCTCATCTCTACTCTTAACCACATCCAGATTACTAGACGCTGGAGTCACTGCAGTGACCAGTCTTCCATAGAACCAGTATTGGTTTGACCCATACAGAGTGAAGTTGGTCCAGTTGCAGACCTCTTGGCATGTACCCATTGAAATGAATTGCACAATCATCACACGATGTTAACCTTAAAGAGGTTGTCCAATTACTGGACAACCCATTTCAATAGGGCTGCATGCATTAAAATAATAAATTTGAGATATACTTACTCCACGGCTGCTGCTGGGATCCAGTGCAGTCGGAGCTGCAGCCCCACTGTGGTCCTGGTGACTGTTGTGACACATGATCTCATAAGAAATGAGGTGACCACTGCAGCCAATGAGAGACTGCAGTGTCACCGCTCATTCTCCTGGCATCAGTATTCACATTCTAAACACCATTGTGTTTAGGTACATGATATTGTAGCCTCAGTGATCACCTCATTTCCCATAGAAAATGAGGCAACCACATAGAATAGTAGAGTTGGAAGGAACCTCCAGGGACAAGTCCAACCTCCTGTTCAATGCACTAAATCATCCGAGACAGATGTCTGTCCAGCCTTTGAAGACTTTCTTTGAAGGACAACTTACCACATTCCATGGCAACCTGTTCCACTCATTGATCACACTCACTGTCTAATATCTAATCAGTATCTCCTTCCTTTCAGTTTCATCCCATTGCTTCTAGTCTTTCCTTCTGTAAATGAGATTAGGGCTGATCCCTCTGCACTGTGGCAGCCCTTCAAATATTTGTAGACTGTTGTTAAGTCTCCTCTCAGCCTTCTCTGTAAGCTGAACATTTCCAGATCCTTTAACCATTTCTCACAGGACATTATTTGTAGACTGCTCACCATCCTGGTAACTCTTCTCTAAACTTGCTCCATTTTTTCTTTTTAATTGGGGTTCCCAGAACTGGACACAGTATTCCAGATGAGGTCTGACTAAGGAAGAGTAGAGGGGAATAATTCCCCTATGGGATATAAACTCTATGCTTCTCTTAGTATATCCCAGAATTGTTTGCCTTTTGTGCTGCTGCATCACAATGCTGACTCATGTTCAGTCTGTGATCTATTAGTATACCCAAGTCTTTTTCACATGTGCTGCTGCCTAGCCCAATTGCTCCCATTCTGTATGTGCTTTTCTCATTTTCCTTGCTCAGATGTAGCACCCTGTTAAATATCACTGTTAGTCATCACCCACTGTTCAAGCTTTTCTAGATCTTTTTGAATACTCTCTTTTCTAGTGTTAGCTGTCTGTCACAACACAATCTAAAACAATCACAGGACCACAGAGGGTCTGAAGTGCTGGATCCCAAAGGCCATGAAGAGTAAGTATATTGGATTTTATCCTTTTAATGCAGGCAGCCCTATTAAAGTTCAATTGTCTGGTAACCTGACAGCCTGTTTAATAATTATAACAACAACGGGAATAGTTTTCAGTTTGTTCAGGCCATGGGCACGCAGTGCAAACTCTCACCCTTTTAATCTGAGTTACCAATCCGGTTAATTTTTTAGCTTTTGCATTTTACTTTTTCGGAAGATAGTTTACCTGTGGCTCAGTGACTCCGGTGTTTGGTCAGGGCCCTCTGTCTTTACTTCACAGCATGCGAGGTGGCTATAGAAGGTCACTGCTGTAACCAGTGATTGGCTGCAGTAGCAACCAGGAATGATAGAGCGGTTGTAAAGCAATTTGAAGTCCTGGGAAAACCCTAAAGAAGTAGTTACATTAACTTTTAATGTCTGCTGGTACTTGCAGGTTGAGTGTCCCACAGCGACCAAGACACAAGGCCCACACTGAGGAGCCGTCGAGGTAGAGATGGCACTTGTCATGGTGGCTCTACCACACTCCTCCTTGAAGGGACGCATGTAACCTCAGTTAAGGAACCACTAGGCCTCTTACAGGCAAAGCTGGGACAGCGGTTACCTGTATATGGATGTACTGGACTGAAGAAGTTACTCGTGACACCACCGTTCCTTCACACCGTTGATTCTCCGGTGGTAGAAATAACAAAGTCCACACACGGTTAACTTTGGAAGCACAATCACTGGGAGCAGGCAGTGACTGGAAAACTTGAACTCTTGCTTGTAGAATACAGTTTTACATGCCAATGCAGGAAAAACAGTTTAGAAAATGGTCAGGGAGGAGGAAACAGGATGGAACCGGGCCTACAGGTGCTCTCTGTATGACTCTGCTTCTGGACACACACTCCCGGATGCAGGATAACACTGGAGGGAACACAACACTCCGCAGACACTCACTCCGGAATAAGTAGCTTACTGGCTGCATGGCGGACTTCTTTTCTGCTCTCACTCCTTAAAGTTGGTTCCTGGAATTAGGGACCTCAAGATGCCTCTCTTCAGCTTGCATCCTTTCACCACACTGAGAGTTGAAGGTACCCCCATGTGGCCAGCACTCTCACTCATCCCTCAACCAATGAAGCAGATGGAACACGATCGAAAGGCTCACTCACTGACACACCTTGAAAGCAAATATATCATGCAACATCATGTGACTAGACAATTGGTTACAATTTCCAGACATATCACAGCCACTTTCAGACATTAAAGGAGATGTCCCGCGCCGAAACGGGTTTTTTTTTTTTTAAACCCCCCCCCCGTTCGGCGCGAGACAACCCCGATGCAGGGGTTAAAAAAACCACCCGCACAGCGCTTACCTGAATCCCGGCGGTCCGGCGTCTTCATACTCACCTGCTGAAGATGGCCGCCGGGATCCTCTATCTTCATGGACCGCAGGGCTTCTGTGCGGTCCATTGCCGATTCCAGCCTCCTGATTGGCTGGAATCGGCACGTGACGGGGCGGAGCTACACGGAGCTACACGGAGCCCCATAGAGAAGAGGAGAAGACCCGGACTGCGCAAGCGCGGCTAATTTGGCCATCGGAGGGCGAAAATTAGTCGGCACCATGGAGACGAGGACGCCAGCAACGGAGCAGGTAAGTATAAAACTTTTTATAACTTCTGTATGGCTCATAATTAATGCACAATGTACATTACAAAGTGCATTATTATGGCCATACAGAAGTGTATAACCCCACTTGCTGCCTCGGGACATCTCCTTTAACCTCTTACATGCTGCAGCTGTGCAATACACATAACTAGAGACCTGACAATTTGCACAGGGTATCCGACCTGAAGACATGACTTGTATGAGAATTATGATGGGGCCAGATATACATGTTTTGGGCCACTACACAGAAGACTGTGTGAATGCTATTTTTCTAAGTTTTCTAAATTTTTCATTACACAACATAATATACAATATCATGTTTATTCTTTATATTGAAAAAACATGTGCTTTTTATATTTTTCTCAAAAATATTAGGATTTGAATGGGCAGGTCTGAAAATTTTATTGATTGAGAAAAGGTTAAGGCAATGTTCCCATAGGGTAGAATTTGCTGTGGAATACCCACAGCAGACATTTTCCAGCAAATCTTCAGTGCAAATTGCTTTCGGTGCTGACTTTGACATCAATATTAACGCAGATTTTGGTGCAGCACTCATTTAATGGAATCCTAGAATGGTAGAGTTGGAAAGGACCTCCAGGGTCATCGGATTAAACCCCCTGCTCAATGCAGGATCACTAAATCATCCAAGGCAGATTTGAAGAGGTGGAATCTTCACTGCAAATTCACTGCGATAGTTGACATGCTGTGGATCCCAAGTCCGCTGCAGAGCTCAATTTCCCCATTGATTTTGTGTGGATTTTTTCCACCCTGTGTGGACAAGATTTTTAAAACCTCATCTATTTTGCCGCAACTGTAAATGCTGATGATTTTCCGTGGGACGGGTCCAGATTAGAGATGAGCGAACATACTCGTTAAGGGTGATTTCGCAATCGAGCATCGCTATTTTCGAGTACCTGACTACTCGGGTGAAAAGATTTGGGGGGCGCCGGGGGTGAGCTAGGGGTTGCAGAGGGGAGTGGGGGGGGGGGGAGAGAGAGCTCCCCCCTGTTCTCCACTGCTACCCCCTGCACCACCACGCCGCCCCCTGGCACCCCCTGAATCTTTTTACCCAAGTAGCCAGGTACTGGAAAATAGCGATGCTAGTTTGCGAAATCGCCCTTAACGAGTACATTCGCTCATCTCTAGTCCAGATGTAACATCTGTGGCAAATCTGCCTTGTGTGAACATGGCTTAAAATCAAGAGCTATATAAAGGAAAGTGTATATAATATGATCATTATGTATCCTTGCTTCTTCCAATAAGCAAAATCAACTTTGTAGACCCAGTCTACGTACTTTTAAAGGAGTTGTGTGGGGAAAAAAAAATAATGGCCAGACAGGTGGTAAAATAATAAAGACTGCACACTCATCTGTCTTCTGCCCCCTGGAGACCACCCAACTGACCAACTACCGCTTCCCCGTCCCTTTCCTCCGCAGCCATAAATCTAGTGACCGCTGCAGTCAATTGGAGGCTTCACTGTCCCAAACTCCTGGCATCATGGGATTGACAAGGCAACTATTAGTTGAATTCAAAACTGGCTGTCTGATCGTACTCAAAGAGTGGTCATAAATGGCTGCAAATCCAAGTGGAAGAATGTATCAAATTGGGTACCATAAGGCTCTGTCCTAGGCCCAGTGGTGTTCAACATTTTTATAAATGATCTGGAGGAGGGATTGAGGGAAAACCTATAAAATTTGCCGACGACACAAAGCTAGGAGGGATAGCTAACACTAGGGAAGAGAGAGAGGGTATTCAAAAAGATCTAGAAAAGCTTGCACAGTGGGCAGCAACTAACAGAATGGTATTTAATAGAGATGAGCGAGCACCAAAATGCTCGGGTGCTCGTTACTCGAGTCGAACTTTCAGTGATGCTCGAGAGTTCGTTTCGAGTAACGAACCCCATTGAAGTCAGTGGGCGACTCGAGCATTTTTGTATATCGCCGATGCTCGCTAAGGTTTTCATTTGTAAAAACCTGGGAAATTCAAGAAAGTGATGGGAACGACACAGAAACGGATAGGGCAGGCGAGGGGCTACATGTTGGGCTGCATCTCAAGTTCCCAGGTCCCGCTATTAAGCCACAATAGCGGCAAGAGTGAGACCCACACACACACACTGTCAGCATAAAGATCGTTCTCCTCTGCCACAGCTGAGAATTTATGAATGGGTGAGTGACTGCTGCCTCTCATCTGATTGGTCCCGCTGAGCCAATCAGAGGCAGCAGTCACACACCCATTCATAAATTCATGAATGGGTGTGTGAGTGGAATCTGCCTCTGATTGGTCAGGCTGTGACCAATTAGAGGCAGCTCATTCAGCAGGCGGGGATTTTAAATCCCCGGCTGCTGAATACTACTCACAGCTGTTCAGAGCAGTTCAGGAGGACTGCCGCTGGCCCCGCTGAACTCCGCCTGCCGGGACCAGGTGAGTATATATATATTTTTTATTTTTACACATTTCTGGATGAATTGCAGGCTTATAAATTTAACCCCTTCCCGACAATTCATCCCGCGATCGCCGCAGCCCATTGCTTTTAATGGAGCTGGCTGTATTGCCGGCTCCATTGAATTCAATGGGCTAACATCGTTCTGCCGGGACAAGGTGAGTATATATATATATATATATATATTTTTTTTTTTTACACATTTCTGGATGAATTGCAGGGAAGGGCTTATATATTTAAGCCCTTCCTGACAATTCATCCCGCACTCGCCGGCACGCCATTGCTTTCAATGGAGCCGGCTGTATTGCCGGCTCCATTGAATTCAATGGTCAGTGCTCGTTTAATCGAGACGAGTACCGCGTGGTGCTCGTCTCGAGTAACGAGCATCTCGAGCACCCTAATACTCGAACGAGCATCAAGCTCGGACGAGTATGCTTGCTCATCTCTAGTATTTAACAAAGAGAAATGCAAAGTCCTACAACTAAGCAATAAAAATGAAAAAAGCACATGCAGAATGGGAGGAATTGGGTCAAGCAGCAGTACATGTGAAAACTTGGGTATACGAATAGATCATAGACTAAACATGAGTCAACAATGAGAAGCAGCAGCCAAAAAGGCAAACGCAATTCTGGGGTGAATTAAGAGAAACATGGAGTCTAGATCATGTGAGGTGATTATCGTCGCTACTCTTCCTTAGTCAGACCTCATCTGGAATAAGGTGTCCAGTTCTGGGCACCCAACTTTATAACAGACATAGACAAACTGGAGCAAGTTGAGAGGAGAGTTACCAAGATGGTGAGCAGTCTGCAAATCCATGTCCTATGAGAAATAGTTAAAGGATCTGGTAATGTTTAGCTTGCAAAAAAAAAAAAAGGCTGAGAGGAGACTTAATAGCTATCTACAAATATCTGAAGGGCTGTCACAGTGCAGAGGGATCAGCCCTATTCACATTTGCAAAAGGAAAGACTAGAAGCAATAGGATGAAACTGAAAGGGAGGAGACACAAATTAGATATTAGAAAAACCTTTCTGACAGTGGGGGTGATCAATGAGTGGAACAGGTTACCATGGGAGGTGGTGAGTTCTCTTTCAATGCAAGTCTTCAAACGAAAGGCTGGACAAATATCTGTCTGGGATGATTTAGTGAATCCTGCATTGAGCAGGGGGTTGGACCCGATAACCCTGGAAGTCCCTTCCAACTCTACCAGTCTATGAATCTATCACAGTGCCCAGGATGGGAGCTCGGAAGGTGATTGGCCACAGTAGTCACCTAACCTCTAGTGGTGGAGGATGAAGATAGGGACAGGGCAGTAGGAACTGGTCAGCTGCATCTCGTCTTTTTTTATTTTATCACCTGCCCGGCAATTAAAAATGTTTTTCTTTTTCTCACACAACCTCTTTAATGTGCAGCACAATAGGTTTTAGCATAGGGGAGCTCTATATAATTTATTAGAATAGTTGTTACTTGGCTTAGAAATATTGAGAAACACTGATCAATAGAAATTTATGTGTTTTATAAAAAATATTGTCACAATATTCCTCTAGTTATCCAAGAACAAATGTTTTTTTATCTCAACAGTAAATACTTGCTAGAAACAGGTTGCAGTTATCTTAAATGCATAATATAAAATGTAAGAAATTACAGTTTACATTCAGAATTTTGAGCAGTAAAAATAATGTATAACAAGAAAGAAATACTATGTATCAAGCATCTCGTAATCCTAGTTAACATTAAGGGATTTAAGTATCCTCCAAGCATTTTCGAGTGCAAAGCATCTAAGCATTGGTGTGTACATTAAATGCATGGGTTAGAATCTCACCAATTCAAATGTTAAATTTCTCGAGTGAAGCACCTAGATCCTGTTTACAATTATATAAAACCAGATGGAATGTGCATTTTAAAAATTCATGTTTTTGGTTTTAAAGTAAAGCCTAATATACTCATGTCAGCAATTTCCAGGCATGTTATATGACAGACAGGTGTACCTTAACCTAAAGGAATAGCTATGTGGGGTGTTAGTACACAATGTTTCATTGCAGGAGATAATAATCTGATATGACTATCAATAAATTCCTAGGTGACTGATTTAAAGAGGTTATCTAGGAGGTCTAGGAGGTTTCAGATAGGCGCAGGGAGGGCAACTGCTCTTACCCACATCCGGTTGGCTAGGCACTGGAGTCCCTGGAGTCTCCAGTATTCAGTAACATTAGTAGTGATTTGACCCATTCTGGGTGAAGTCTGTCTGGTCACAGATCTCCTGGTGTCATACCCATCCAAATGAATCACATAGCTGTTGCATGATATTACTTGTCATAACCTTCGCAACAGCAAGAATAGTTTCCAGTCCATTCAGGCCATGGGCGCATACTGCTGACTCACTCGCTCACTCCCCCTTTTTAACTGATGGCCTGTCCTCTGGATATCCCTTTCCTTTGAATTAATAAAGTTTACATTCTGAGTTGTTTAGCTATTACCTGTCAAGCATATTAAGGGAATCAAGAGTCCTTCCCCTGAACACCTGTAGTTGGTTGTGCCATGCCATTACTACAATAGTTAGTTTCTGCACCATGACATAAAATCACAAATGTTAATTTTCATGGCGCTTATTTTTAATTATGTTGGCAATTTATGTAATTACAACACTAAGAAAAAAAACAGATTTTGTATTCAAGCTATTTTGAAAATTTCATCCACATGAGCTTGTATAAACTCACATATATAGTTTACATGAGCTTCTCACTTAATTAGCTTTTATACATTTGGGAGCTTAGTAGCTTACAGAATACAGATTTATTGTTGAGTTCAATGTGGGCTATGTAAATTTAGTCTTCTAAACTCACCCTAATAGACAGTGCATGCTGTCAGCTTTTTAAAAATAATTTAACTCTTAACTATGGGTCTATGTGTAAGGAAGGAAGGGAATTTGAGCTTCTACTATGAAAACACAACCTATACGTAGTTAATTGCATTATGAAATTAATTAAAACAGAATTGTAGATTGAATTAGATATAAAAAACACATTAGGTACTGTACGCTTTAATTTAAAAGTTTGTGTAAAGGGTGCTGACCATTTCTATTTTATTTAAATTAGCTGGTCAGTGGTATTCAAGATGAAAACAAGACACTGAACAGAATTTTGGATTGGTTGTTGCTGGGTTGGCACTATTTTTGTAGCTGATTTACTTGGAAGCTTTCAGCAAACCAATGGTGCAGCCAGGAATCAAGATCCTAAATGGTGCCCATGTGCACACTATTACCAACAATACTTGGAACAAAAACAGAGAGCCAATATACATCTTCACAACCCACTTAGTCAATCTAGTGATGAATGGCTTTCCAATGTTTTATTGTCTTATTTGCTAAGTTCCAAATGCTAGGTGATATCAAACACCGGAATTAGAAGCATATCAATTATAATAACTAATAAGAGACAAAGGACATTTTTAGGCACCAGTGTGATGCCATAATATAGAGTATCCAGAAACATGCAAAATACAGTAAAAATGTTGGACAATTCAGAAATATTAGTTACAATTAGAACATTTTAAAGCACGATTCAGCTTTCAAGTCATCCTTACCCTATAATCCCAAATTAATTTACAAAACTGCTTAAATTAAAGAGAACATTGCTAGGAATTGCCTAGAAGAGAATATGGGGAAAATATGAGTAAAGGTTGCTTTCTTTGGACAGGTTTAGTCCAGAGTATGGAAACTATGGATCAGAAGGAATACTAAGTCCTTATATTATAGCAGAGAGTTTGAAATTAAATGTCATATAAACTGGGAGTATATGAGGGTGGTATATTTGGTGAAGTTCCTTTGTATTCTCTAATATGTAGGATCAGAAGTCCAAAGAAGCTAGGATACTAGTACCTCAGACAGCCCAGTGACAATGTCTCTGTTACTTGAGAAAGAGGATTTGCCCTTTAAGAAGACACAGCTAATGCAGAAATACAAGCCCTATGTAAAACTGTGAGACAGCACTCTAAAATGCACTAAGGGCAACAATTGAGAAAAAAAAACACACTCGGTGTTTCAGGAAAACCCACAACAAGCCAGGGAAATGTTCAATCAAATATTATAGATGGGGTCCAAATTGGTTAGAAGTATATACAGGCCTGGAAATAACTTGTCAAATCACACCTCACTCGATGTGATCCAAAGTAATATATTTATTGATTGACGGGCAGCAGTTTTTATAGAGGCACATGCTTTGTTTACAATAATTCAAATCTATTATAATTCATGTATTACCCTTGCTTGTTAAAACAAACACAATATGAATATTGATAAGGAATTCAACATCTAAAATGCCAAACAAACGCAGCTCAGGTGCAGCAGATTCATACATGATTAGCTTTTCAGAACACAAAAGTACAGTAATGGTAAACAAGTTGTTTAGAGAGAATATTTTGGAACATATGTGAACAGCTAAGAACATGTCATCTTGAGCCGTCGTCCAGTCTAAATGCTCCTTAGCTATTTCCTGCAGCTCTGGCCTCAGCTATTCACTCAAGACTTTTTGAGTAACTATTTGATATCTATAAATCCTCAAGAAAGGAGAGAAATGAATATGATGAAAAGAGGCATACAAGATGGCTACCTGACAAAAAATGGCACCGCATAGAATAGAACATGGAGTCATATTAATTTCTCTAACATAGACATAGGAGCATCTCCCATCACGTTATGATATCCTAATCAGAAGGTGCAAGGTAATGCTCAAGAATCCAGTCGATCTTGAAAGGTTATACACCAGGCAAGGAGAAATATATGCATACCAGTGCTTAGGGGAGTGTAGCCCAAACAAGCAATGACAAAAAATTCAAAAAAGGGGGGTTACTTACTCCACAAAGGGGGTTGTTAAAATCACCAAGCCCCTCCTTCTCCAGCCAGGTTTCAACATCATGTAGTAAATGGCTGTACTATCCAAATTTATTCAAACCAAAATACAAATATTAACAGCAATGCATTTTTGAAGTTCAACATAGCATAATTCATCAGGCAAGTAAGTGTTTTGAAACTTACCTGATTGATGAAGGAGGCCATGCTGGACTTCAAAAATGCATTGTAATTTGTATTGTTGGCATCTGTATTTCAGTTTGAATATATTTGGATGGTAATGCCATTTACTGAGGTGATATTGAGTTATGGCCAAACCTAGCTGAGGGACTCTGTGTTTTTAGCACCTCCCCTTTGTAGAGTAAGTAAAATCCCTGTCTTTTTAGTTTATCGTTATTCAGGTTTTGAACTGCACTCCCCTGAGCACTGCTACACATAAATATTCTTTTTTCCTTGTCTGGTGTATATATGATCTCTTTGCCAGCTGATTAAGTATAACTTGTATCATATATATTCAAGTTCTACTATTGTGAGCTTAGAGGCCCATTGGATCACTCTATCAGTGATTGACAGCTGCTTCTATATGCACAGGAATACACAGCTGTCAATCACTTTTAGCACTGTCCACTGGACTTCTAAGACCTGTTTCCCCATAACCTATAAAATGCTTTTCAATATGGTCAGCTCCTGGCTCCTATATGTTGCCTGTAGATCTGACTGTTTTCCAATGTGACATATTCCCCTGAGTTACAATCTAATATGTAGGAATTACTTTTGCAGAGATTAAAAACAAGAATCAGAAAGCATATTTAAAATGTCAAAAAACATTTATAAAAATGGCAAAATAAATACATGGGGTCTCACAGCTGCTTGGATAAAATGCTAAAAATGAAAAGTCAGCAATAGAATATACTATATATACACCTCTTAAAAAGAATTTATAACAAAACTCCATGTATTATTTTAGTTATATTTTTAATATTCTTTATTAGAGATGAGCGAGCACCAAAATGCTCGGGTGCTCGTTGCTCTAGTCGAACGTTCCCCGATGCTCGAGGGTTCGTTTTGAGTAACTAACCCCATTGAAGTCAATGGGCGACTCGAGCATTTTTGTATATCGCTGATGCTCTCTAAGGTTTTCATTTGTGCAAATCTGCAAAACCTACGAAAGTGATGGAAATGACACAGAAACGGAT
Source organism: Eleutherodactylus coqui (assembly GCF_035609145.1). Lineage (NCBI taxonomy): Eukaryota > Metazoa > Chordata > Amphibia > Anura > Eleutherodactylidae > Eleutherodactylus > Eleutherodactylus coqui. Next base: position 193,252,144 of record NC_089844.1, read on the forward strand.
AGGGCAGGGAGGGGCAACATGCAGGGCTGCATCTCAGGTTCCCAGGTCCAACTATTAAGCCACAATAGTGGCAAGAGTGGGCCCTCCTCCCCTAACAATTTTTACTTCGGACAAACCCTCATTAGCAAGGCACACCTTAGCTAAGCACCACACTACCTCCAACCAAGCACAATCAGTGCCTGAGGGACACACCGCTGCCTCTTCTCCTGGGTTACATGCTGCCCAACCCCCCACACGACCCTGCATCCACAGCGCACGCAAAAGTGTCCCTGCGCAGCCTTCAGCTGCCCTCATGCCACACGCTGGCTGCATAGCCACACCACCCTCCTGTCTATTTATAAGTGCGTCTGCCATGAGGAGGAACCGGAGGCACACACTGCAGAGGGTTGGCAGGGCCAGGCAGCGACCCTCTTTAAAAGGAGGGGGGCGATAGCCCACAATGCTGTAGAGAATCAATGAGAAATTGACGTTCGATCTTCATTCCAATCCTGTGCCACCTCCGTCAGGAGCTGCAAATGTGGGCATAGCTATAGGGAATCCATGTGCCCACACAGTATTCATTCTGTCAAGGTGTCGCATAGCTCAATCGTCACCTCAAGGGGAAAGCCATCTGAACTCTGCCCCCTACCCAAGTCAGTCAGTGTCTTTGTGCCAGACAGGTCAAACACCACAATGGGAACTAAGTGTGCACCAACAGCATAGGTGGGTCCTAGGCAACCCAAGACATGAACAATTAATAAATCTGAGCGTCCAAACATGGCAGACTTGCACCACGCCGACAACATAGGCCTCGGCCCACAGCTTCAGCAATCGTAGGCAGGAAGCTGACTTTCACAGATAGCCCTAAACAGGTGCTTTTTTGGGGTACTTGTTGACAGAATTCCATACTACCACTGTCCCTGACTCACCAATACTTTCCCTATACTCTGTATAATTGTCTGAAGACTGACAACACAATAGTCTGCAGAGCCCAAGATGGAAAAAAAAAAATTGGGCAAAACTGCAGCCACTACAGTAATTCACATGGTAAGATGTGGCCCCAAGAAGCACCGTTGGGGTTCTTGTACACTACCACTGTCCCTGCCTGACCAATACTGCCCCTATACTACGTAGTACAGACTGCAGCCTGAGAACGCTATAGCCTGCACGTCCGATATTAAAAAAAAAAAAAGTGCAAAACTGCTCACAGCAGCCACAACTCTAATGCACAAGGTGAGGTGTGGCCCTAAAAAGGACCATTGAGGCTCTAGAAGACGCCAACACTCTAACTATAGCAGCAGCATTCTCCCTAATCTTTGCCAGTGTGTGTCTGAGGCGAGCAGCGGGCAGGAAAGATTTAAATACTCGGCGGTCACCTGATCTCGCCAGCCACTCACTGCAGGCGGTTGGGATAGGGCTGGAATCTCACTGGAGGAAGTTGTAACGCCTTCCCTGCATGTCTATTAGCCAGAAAATGGCGCAAACATTTTAGGGAAGTAAATGTAATTGACTCGAGTAACGCGTGGTACTCGTCTCGAATAACGAGTATCTCGAACACCCTAATACTCGAATGAGCATCAAGCACAGGCACGACCGCTTCCCGGGCTGCACACACACCCTCACCTCCGCTGTCCTCGGCCCCATCCAGCTATGTCTCTCAGCGCAGCGTCCAGCTGTCGCTAGCGCAAGTGTTTGAGCGAAAGGGGAAATACGCCGCCACGCACCCGCACGCTCAAGCTTTAAACGTGCACATTGCCAAATTGATCAGCCTAGAGATGCTGCCATACAGGCTTGTGGAAACGGAGGCTTTCAAAAACATGATGGCGGTGGCGGCCCCGCGGTACTCGGTCCCCAGTCGCCACTATTTTTCACAGTGTGCCGTCCCAGCCCTGCACGACCACGTCTCCCGCAACATTGTACGCGCCCTCACCAACGCGGTTACTGGCAAGGTCCACTTAACAACAGACATGTGGACAAGCACAGGCGGGCAGGGCCACTATATCTCCCTGATGGTACATTGGGTGAATTTAGTGGAGGCTGGGACCGATTCAGAGCCTGGGACCGCTCATGCCTACCTACCCCCAGAATTGCGGACCCCAGATCAGTGCGGGTATCTGCGGCGGTGTATGCCACCTCCACTAAACCTTCCTCCTCCTCCTCCAACGCAACCTCTACCTCGCAATCAAGACGTGTGAGCAGCAGCACGTCGCCAGCAGTCGGTGTCGCGCGGCGTGGCAGTACAGCGGTGGGCAAGCATCAGCAGGCCGTGCTGAAACTATTCAGCTTAGGAGAGAAGAGGCACACGGCTCACGAACTGTTGCACGGTCTGACAGAGCAGACTGACCGCTGGCTTTCGCCGCTGAGCCTCCAACCGGGCATGGTCGTGTGTGACAAAGGCTGTAACCTGGTGGCGGCTCTGCAGCTCAGCAGTCTCATGCACATGCCATGCCTGGCCCACGTCTTTAATTTGGTGGTTCAGCGGTTTCTGAAATGCTACCCACACTTGTCAGACCTCCTCGGCAAGGTGCGCCGGGTCAGCGCACATTTCTGCAAGTACAACACGGACGCTGCCACCCTGCAGATCCTGCAACATCGCTTTAATCTGCCAGTGCACCGACTGCTTTGCGACGTGCCCACACGGTGGAACTCTACGCTGCACATGTTGGCCAGGCTGTATGAGCAGCGTAGAGCTATTGTGGAATAGCAACTCCAACATGGGTGGCGTAGTGGGAGTCAGCCTCCTCAATTCTTTACAGAGGAGTGGGCCTGGATGGCAGATATCTGCCAGGTCCTTGGAAACTTTGAGGAGTCTACCCAGATGGTGAACGGCGATGCTGCAATCATTAGCGTTACCATTCCTCTGCTATGCCTGTTGAGAAGTGCCCTGCAAGGCATAAAGGCTGACACTTTGCGGTCGGAACAGGAGATGGGGGAAGACAGCATGTCGCTGGATAGTCAGAGCACCCTCATGTCTATATCTCAGCGCTTTTTGGAGGCGGAGGAGGAGGAGCCTGAGGAGGGGGAGGGGGAAGACACAGCTGGGCCCACTGCAGAGGGTACCCATCCTGCTTGCCTCTCATCTGTTTAGCATGTATGGCCTGTGGAGGAGGAGGATCCAGAAAGTGATCTTTCTAGTGAGGACAGCGATGTGTTGCATACTGGTACCCTGGCACACATGGCTGACTTCATGTTAGGATGCCTTTCTCGTGACCCTCGCGTTAGACGCATTCTGGCCACTACAGATTACTTGGTGTATACACTGCTCGATCCACGGTATAAGGAGAACCTTTCCACTCTCATTCCCGAAGAGGAAAGGGGTTCGAGAGAGATACTATACCACATGGCCCTGGTGGACAAACTGATGGTAAACTTCCCATTTGACAGCGCTATTGGCTGAAGGCACAGTTTCGAGGGCCAAGTAGCAGGGGAGATGCGAAGATCAGGCAGCATGTTCAGTGCAGGCAGTGGAGCACTCTCCAAGGCCTTTGCCAGCTTTGTGGCTCCCCAGCAAGACTGTGTCACCACTCTCCAGTCAAGGCTGAGTCGGAGGGAGCACTGTAAAAAGAGGGTGAGGGAGTACATAGCCGATCGTACCACCGTCCTCCATGATGCTTCTGCTCCGTACAACTACTGGGTGTCAAAGCTGGACACGTGGCATGAACTTGCGCCGTATGCCCTGGAGGTGCTGGCTTGCCCTGCGGCTAGCGTCTTGTCAGAAAGGGTGTTTAGTGCAGCTGCAGGAATCATCACGGATAAGCGTACCCACCTGTCAACTGACAGTGCTAACATACACTCATAAAGATGAACAAAGCCTGGATTTCCCAAGACTTTTCTTCTCCACCAGCGGACAGCAGCGGTACCTAAACAATCTTTTCGCTGCAACCGCAGATAAAAACACTCTCTATCACCGTAAAAAAGGGACATTTGCCTTTGTCAATCTGTCTATGATATTAGTCCTGCTCCTCCTCCTGAAACATCCTGCCAGCACGCTGAACTGCCAATTTTTCTGCGGCCCAAAAGTCTCATATAACTTTTGTCTAACAATATTGCGACTTTTCTAACTGAAGCATTGAAACTTCAGCATGAACCAATTTTTTTTAAACAGGGTTGCCTCCAGGCTCAGGTACAAATTAAGGCACAGTAAGCTAAAATATTAATGGCTTTCAACTGCCCTCTCGGTTGAGCACTTTTTCTCGGGTACATTTGTACTGTTGGTAGAGCAATTTTTTGGGCCCTCGCCTACACTGTAATCCAAGTAATTTTTCTGGCCTTCACCTACACTCATGGTGCACCAATGTGTCAGGGGTTGGCCTACACTCTTGCTACGGAAATGTCACTCGAGTCTGCCTGCCTATACTTCTGCCACAGTAATGCTACAGTGGTCTGCCTATACTTCTGCGACAGAAATGTTACTTCGGTCTGCCTATACTTCTGCTCCTGAAATGTTACAGGGGTCTGCCTACATTGCTGCTACTGAAATGTTACTGGGGTCTGTGTATACTGCTGCAAATGAAATGTTACTAATGCTGGGCTATGCCTATACTGCTGCTACGGAAATGTTACAGTCGCCTGTCTATACTGTTACTAGTACTACTCAAATGTTACTGGGGTCTGTCTATACTGCTGCAAATGAAATGTTACAGGGGTCTGTCTATACCGTTACTACCTAAATGTTACTGGGTTCTGGCTATACTGCTGAAAATAAAATGTTACATGGGTCTGTCTATACTGTTACTACGGAAATGTTACTGGGCTCTGCCTACGCTGATGCTACTGAAATGTTACAGGGGTCTGTCTATACTGTTACTACTGAAATGTTACTGAGGTCTGTCTATACTGCTGCAAATTAAATGTTACTGGGGTCTGTTTATACTGCTGTAAATGAAATGTTACTGGGGTCTGTTTTTACTGCTGCAAATAAAATGTTACTGGGGTCTGTCTATGCTGTTATTACTCAAATGTTACTGGGTTCTGGCTATACTGCTGTAAATGAAATGTTACTGGGGTCTGTCTATACTGTTACTACGGAAATGTTACTGAGCTCTGCCTACGCTGATGCTACTGAAATGTTACAGGGGTCTGTCTATACTGTTACTACTGAAATGTTACTGGGTTCTGGCTATACTGCTGAAAATAAAATGTTACATGGGTCTGTCTATACTGTTACTACGGAAATGTTACTGGGCTCTGCCTACGCTGATGCTACTGAAATGTTACAGGGGTCTGTCTATACTGTTACTACTGAAATGTTACTGAGGTCTGTCTATACTGCTGCAAATTAAATGTTACTGGGGTCTGTCTATGCTGTTACTACTCAAATGTTACTGCGTTCTGGCTATACTGCTGTAAATGAAATGTTACTGGGGTCTGTCTATACTGTTAGTACCAAAATGTTACTGGGCTCTGCCTACGCTGCTGCTACTGAAATGTTACTGGGGTCTGTCTATAATGCCGCAAATGAAATGTTACTAATACTGGGCTATGCCTATACTGCTGCAACGGAAATGCTACAGGGGTCTGTCTACAGTGTTACTAACTTACTACTGAAATGTTACTGGGGTCTCCCTAGACTACTTCTGCAACATAACTGTTAGTGGGGTCAGCTTATACCTTTGCAACAGTAATATTATAGGAGTCAGTGCATAGTATGGCTGCAGTACGTTTTCCCATCGCGGTGACAGAGTAGCAGCAGGCACATATCCTTGGTGGAAGCAGGCCAGCTGAGAGCCACATAATCCCAGTCTGATTTTGGACTGATTGAAGAGGCCTTTACTTGGGATCATCTTTGGGAATTCCTGACAAAGATGAGTGGTATAGGCAGAAACTTGCATTGCTAACACTTTGCAATGGTCAACAGAAAACATAAGAATGAAGCCTTTCCATATTTCTGATTGAGATGAGGAGGAGTGCCAACTTTTAGTTCCTAGAATATCCTTTTCATTGCTATCAAATGCCCCTCTCGTCTCAGAAAATACAAGCTTTTCCACATAGCTGTTGTCGCTTCCGCTTGTATTCAGTGGCTTTACTTTTGTCCAGTGGCTCTTAGGCGGATCTGAAGGTTTGATTTTGTCCATGGAGGCAAAATCCAAGGTGGAGGCCCGTAACCCAACCTGAACCTGGGCCCGCTAACGTGCTTCCCACCCATCTCACGTTAGCTCTGCTGTCCGGGGCACTGCAATCGGATTTATTTATGAACGGTCGGAGGCTTCCAGGGACCCACCCATGCTGTGGGTGCACACGGAATTCCCATTGCGGAGTTGTAACTGCCTGTGACTATTTATAAAAACCCCAGTGTGACTAGGGCATGCAGTGTGGGCCGAAGCCCACCTGTATTTTATCTGACGTTAGCTCAGCTGTGCAGGGCACTGCAATGGGATTTATTTATGTACCGTCCCCATGCTGTGGGTCCACTCCACACAGACTTCCCATAGGGGAGTTGTACCTGCCTGTGACTATTAATTAAAAAACCCCTGTCTGACTGGGGCATGCAGTGTGGGCCGAAGCCCACCTGTATTGTATCTGAGTTTAGCTCAGCTGTGCAGGGCACTGCAATGGGATTTATTTATGTACCGCCTGTGGGTTCCAGGGAGCCGCCCATACTGTGGGTGCACACAGAATTCCCATTGCGGAGTTGTACCTACCTGTGACTATTTATAAAAAACCCCAGTCTGACTGGGGAATTCAGTGTGGGCCGAAGCCCACCTGTGTCTTATCTGACATTAGCTCAACTATTCGGGGCACTGCAATGGGATGTATTTATCTACCGTTGGTGGCTTCCTGGGACCCACCCATGCTGTGGGTCCACACAAACGTCCCAGAGCAGAGTTGTACCTGCCTGTGAGTATGAAAAAAGTCCAGACTGACTAGGGCATGCAGTGTGGAGCAAAGCCCACCTGTATTTTATCTGACGTTAGCTCAACTATCCGGAGCACTGCATTGGGACAAACTAGAGGAGCAATACAGCGCTAATGAGACGTTCACAGCTACGCTAGCATTGGAGTCCGCAGTAGGCCCAAGATTGCTGAGGGTTTGTGCAGAGGCCTATGTCCTGGGTGCAGTGAAAGTCTGCTTCCTGGCTACGATTGCTGAAGCTGTGGGCCAAGGCCTATTTCGTCGGTGCAGTGCAAGTCTGCCAAGTTTGGCCGCTCTGATTTATTTATTGTTCATGTCTTGGGTTGCCTAGGACCCACCTATGCTGTGGGTGCACACAGACTTCCCATCGCGGTGTTTGACCTGAAGACCCAGGAGAAGAGGCAGTGGTGTGTCCTGCAGGCAGTGCTTGTGCTTGGTTGGAGGTAGTGTGGTGCTTAGCTAAGGTCTGCCTTGCTAATGAGGGTTTGTCCGAAGTAAAAATTGTTAGGGGGGGGTGGGCACTCTTGCCGCTATTGTGGCTTAATAGTTGGACCTGGGAACCTGAGATGCAGCCCAGCATGTTGCTTTTCACCTGCCCTATCCGTATCTGTGTCGTTTCCATCACTTTATTAGGTTTTGAAGATTTGCCCAAATGAAAACCTTAGAGAGCATCGGCGATATACAAAAATGCCCTGGTCGCCCATTGACTTCAATGGGGTTCGTTACTCGAAACGAACCCTCGAGCATCGCGGAAAGCTCGACTTGAGCCCCCGAGCATTTTGGTGCTCGCTCATTTTGGTGCTCGCTCATCTCTACTCCTTACATTACAGGGATAAGTTCCTTTTTGTGTGTCAGAGGGCAATGCACTCCTGATTATAAAGTTCCCCAAATTTGGAGGTTGCCTGTAACACAGAAGGGAAGGGTCCAGGAATATGATGATCATTATTATCTGTTTAGTATATTTGCTGCTGTTTACATCCTGTTTCTTGTCTGTAAGTTCTAATTTTCAAGTGACTTCCACATTTTTCTGTTGCTCTGCTGTGTGCAATACACTTTCAGGGAGGGGGCCGTGTAGCAAGCCTAGCATTCTGCCAGTATTTCCCTATCCTGTCTTCAATGCCCTACTTTTAATGCTGCATTGAACTGTTTCAGTAGAGGGCGGCAGTATCTGAATGTACTCTCCTCCTCTACTTGCCCATAACAATTAGGCATTTGGACAGATTCTTGCAAAATAGTATACTCACTATAGTGTGTGTGTGTGTGTGTGTGTGTTCTCTCAGAAATGATGAGATTGACACAAGTCAGTAGATGATCAGAATAATCGAATTATAGAATGGTAGAGTTGCAAGGGGCCTCTGGGGCCATCCGATCCAACACCCCTGCTCAATGCAGGATTCACTAAATTATCCCAGACAGATGTCTGTCCAGCCTCTGTTTAAAGACTTCCATTGAAGGAGAACTCATCACCTCATATGGCAACATGTTCCACTCATTGATCACCCTCACTGTCAGAAATTGTTTTCTAATATATCAGCTGTGTTTCCTCCCTTTCGGTTGCATACTATTGTTTCTAGTCTTTCCTTTTGCAGTTGAGAATAGGGCTGATCCCTTTGCACTGTGACAGCCCTTCAGATATTTGTATACAGTTATTATGTACCCTCTCAGCCTTCTTTTTTGCAAACTAAACATTCTCAGATCCTTTAACCGTTCCTCATAGGACATGGTTTGCAGACCTCTCACCATCTTGGTAGCTCTCCTCTGAACTAGCTCCAGTTTGTTTGTCTTTTTTAAATTGTGGTGCCCAGAACTGGGCACAGTATTCCAGAAGAGGTCTGACTACGGAGGAGTAGAGGGGGATAATGACCTCATGTGATCTAGACTCTATGCTTCTCTTAACACATTCCAGAATTGTGTTTGCCCTTTTTGCTGCTGCATCACATTATTGACTCATGTTCAGTCTGTGATCTATTAGCACATGTTAAAAAGACAAAAATCTTTTTAACATGTGCTGCTGCTTAGTCCAATTCCTCCCATTCTGTATGTGCATTTTTCATTGTTCTTCCCAGATGCATTTCTCCTTGTTAGTTGCTGTTCCCTGTTCAAGCCTTTCTAGATCTTTTTGATATTTTCTCTCTCTTCTCTAATGTTACCTACCTCTCCTAGCTTTGTGTCATTAGCAAATTTGACCAGTTTCCCAGCAATTCCCTCCACCAGATCATTTATAAAAATGTTGAACACAAGGCCCAGAAGTTGTCTGAAAAGTTGGTGCCCCTTTAAGAATCCTAATGTATTGCAGTTTTGGAAGTGGCATGAATTTGTATTACTTTTAGTTGTTCTATGACTTCATATTCAGCTACCATGTGAATTATTTAGTATCAGAGCTTTATTTTATATTGTACAATTGAGAGCTCTTCTCGACTACCCTTCAATAAACAAAAGTGCATTACGTATTATTTTATTCATGATGTAGTATTTGACGAGGTCTTTATGGTATGAAGGAAACAAAAATACACCAACTTGTTCATGAAAAAGTAACTTTCATCTTTGCTTCTCATCTCTAATGATTTTTTATAGCATGTCATTTCCAAACAGTAAAAGGAGACAATATGCAGCATTGCATCCTATTATTGAAAACATAAGAAGAAAGAATGTGTCTTTGAAGTTCACCTTGACACATCGCAGTAAAAATAAAATATTTAACTTTTCTTAACCTTTTATGATGTAGACAATGTCTTTTACTTTTACGGGCACAAATCATGTATTTAATTAGGCTAGGTAAGCCGATATATAAATATGAATGAGGAAAAGACTTGTATTCAAAGTATTTCTTTTTTCCAGTATAAGGAGACAATTTATAAAGATAAATAACATGTTATATGCTGGATATACTGCACTGTATACGCGCTATTCACAAACTAACAAAGCTTTGTAACGGCAGTAGATTTTAATGTGCCTTGCCTAGTACATAGACCTGGATGAAAACATTTAGGCTTTATCACTCAAACGAGTGTATGTGAATTTTAAATCATTAGCATTTTTAACGTGTAAGTGTCATCCGAGTGTAATACGATTTTCATGGATTAAAAAACTGAAAGTGGCCAAATTTATGTAATTTAAAACTTGTATTAAAGCCATGTGGGATAAAAAAGATGGAGCACACACGCATGACATGTTTGCGCATTACTTTTTCTTCCAAGTACCCATTGACTTCAATGGGTGATTTTGGTGTATGAAAATTATTAAAACAGGACACGCCGCAGTTTTTTTTTACATGGACCATCGGTCCATGAAAAAAGAAATCGTATGAGTGAATGACTGCATTCACTTTAATTGGTCAGAATTTTGCCTGGTTCTGTCAGTTACAAACTTGGCAGCAAAGGCTTATTCACATAACCGTCTTTGCATGGATATTTGTGCATGTAAAATCTGTGTATGCTAAACACAAAGAATATAACCCATTGATTTCAATGACTCATCCCCACGAGTGCTTTTTTTATGCGCATTTCACACGTGCAGAATGCTTAAGGTTGTTCTGTTTCCTCATTTTGCGCAGCAAAGGCTCCCTGGGAAGTGCACAAATACACAAGGGAAAGCGTGAAACATTGTGCAAAATGCAGGGAAAAAAACACATCTGAACCTCCTCCTTGAAGCTCTTACCTACTTGAATTCTTTTAATGCTGCAATATCGCTGCATTTTTTTAAACGTGATTGTCAATGGGACTTTCTAATGTTAAAAACGCATTGCACAAAAATCGCAAAGCACAAACTTGCGATGCGATGGGTAGGAGCCCTTAGGCTACTTGGCCTTTTAATTCATGGAGAGGGTGTGTCGCACACATTTTCACCAACTAGTTGCCTTCAAAAGGCTGATTGTTATGACTGTATATATGTAAATACTCCATAACACCATATCACACACCATCCTCATCCATTGATCATGTTCTGAAAATAACAACAAGCACAAAACAAAATGCAAACCCAACCAAAATGTGGTTAAAAGGTAATTCAGCCAATATGAATAAACAAAATGTCTTGATGATTATGACAAAAAAAACTCTAATTATTGAGTAAGTAAAACAAAAAATGTTTTATTAGGAGCTCAAGGAGAAATATGGATCCTAATTAGAGATGAGCGAGCACCGAAATGCTCGGGTGCTCGTTGCTCGAGTCGAACTTTCCGTGATGCTCGAGAGCTCATTTCGAGTAACGAAGCCCATTGAATTCAATGGGCGACTCGAGCATTTTTGTATGGGACCGATGCTCCGCATAGGTGATGACTTGTGAAATTCTGGAAAACCTCAGAAAGTCATGGAAACACCACAGAAACGGATAGGGAAGGGCAGGGGCTGCATGTATGGCTGCATCTCAGGCTCTCAGGTCCCACTATTAAGCCATAATGGGGGCAAGAGTCTGCCCAACCCCCCCTAACAATTTTTACTTAGATCTTACCCTCATTAGCAAGGCACACCTTAGCTAAGCACCACACAACCTGCAACCAAGGACAATCACTGCCTGCGGGTGACACCGCTGCCTCTTCTCCTGGGTTACATGCTGCCCAACTCCCCGCACGACTCTGTGTCCACAGCCACACAAAAGTTTCCCTGCGCAGACTTCAGCTGCCCTCATGCCACACGCTCGCTTCATAGCTACACCACCCTCATGTCTATTTATAAGTGCGTCTGCGATGAGGAGGAACTGGAGGCACACACTGCAGAGGCAGCGATCCTCTTTGAAAGGGGCGGGGGGGGGGGGGGCGACAGCCCACAATGCTGTTGAGAATCGATGATAAATTGACATACGATCATCATTCTAATCCCGTGCCACCTCCGTCGCAAAATTGTCACGAGCCGCAAACGTGGGCATAAAGGGGACTTAGGTGCCAGCCCGCCACTTCTACACATCTTCACAATGCAGCAATACTCTGTGTGGGAAGTATGTGAGTGGGCCCTCGGTCAGGCTCGGTCCCAGCAAACACCTTGTGTGGCCCAAGGTGCCACGAGTGACATAGCAATGGGGAATCCATGTGTCCACACACTACTCATTCTGTTTGGGTGCCGGATACCTCATCGACAATGCAAGGGGAAAGCCATCTGCACTCTGCACCCTACCCAAGTCAGTCAGTGTCTTTGTGCCAGACATGTAAAACACCACTATGGGAAGTCTGTGTGCACCCACAGTATAGGTGAGTCCAAGGAACCCCAAGACATGAACCATGAAGAAATCAGAGTGCCCAAACATGGCAGACTTTCACTGCGCCGAGGACATAGGCCTCTGCACAAACCCTCAGCAATCGCGGGCATAGAGCGGACTCTGATGCTAGTACAGCAGTGAACCTCTCATTTAATTTGTTGCAGTTGCTTTCACCGCTCCAAAGACTGGATTAACCAGGACCAAGTTCCATGGGCCCAACCTGGCGCAGTTGCATTTCCCCCAGGACATAGGCCTCTGCGCCAACCCTAAGCAATCGCGGGCATGTAGCGGACTCCGATGCTAGTGCAGCTGTGAACGTCTCATTAAATCAGTTAGGTTTGCTTTCACTGCTCCAAAGACTGCATTAATCAGGAAGAGGTTCCACAGGCCCAACCTGGCGCAGTTGCATTTCCCCCAGGACATAGACCTCTGCACAAACCCTCAGCAATTGCGGGCATGAAGCGGACTCTGATGCTAGTGCAGCTGTGAACGTCTCATTAGTGCAGTATCGCTCCTCTTGTTTGGCCCAAACCAGTGCTGCGGATAACTGTGGTAACATGAGAGAAAATACATGATGCCCAGTGCTGATGCCCTGACCCCAAGCAGGAGGAGGTGGTGGCATTACAAAGCCAAGAAACCATGACCAGGACCCACTATAGTCTGTGTGGGAAGTATGTGAGCGGGCCCTGGGTCAGGCTTGGTCCCAGCAAACACCTTGTGTGGCCCAAGGTGCCGCGAGTGACATAGCAATGGGGAATCCATGTGTCCACACACTACTCATTCTGTTTGGGTGCCGGATACCTCATCGACAAAGCAAGGGGAAAGCCATCTGCACTGTCCACCCTACCCATGTCAGTCAGTGTCTTTGTGCCAGACAGGTAAAATTCCGCTATGGGAAGTCTGTGTGCACCCACAGCATAGGTGAGTCCAAGGAACCCCAAGACATGAACCATGAAGAAATCAGAGTGCCCAAACATGGCAGACGTTCAATGTGCAGAGGACATAGGCCTCTGCACAAACCCTCCGAAATCGCGTGCATGAAGCGGACTCCGATGCTAGTAGCATACGTAGTAACATAGTTCATAAGGCCGAAGGAAGACAATGTCCATCTAGTTCAGCCTGTCTATCCTCCTGTGTTGTTGATCCAGAGGAAGGCAAAAAACCCAAAGAGCAGAAGCCAAATAGCCCTTTTGAGGAAAAAATTCCTTCCCGACTCCCTAATGGCAATCAGACTATTCCCTGGATCAACCCCTAATAGTTCCTACCTGCCTGTATACCCGGATTAACAATTAACCTAAAATTTATAACCTATAATGTCTTTCTGGAGATCAAGGATATCAAGTCCCCTTTTAAAGTCCTCTATGGATTTTGCCATCACCACTTCCTCAGGCAGAGAGTTCCACAGTCTAACTGCTCTTACAGTAAAGAACGCCTTTCTATGTTGGTGATGAAACCTACTTTCCTCTAAGCGTAGCGGATGCCCTCTTGTTACCGTCGTAGTCCTTGGTATAAACAGATCATGGGAGAGATCCTTGTATTGTCCCCTCATGTATTTATACATAGTTATTTGGTCGCCCCTTAGCCATCTTTTTTCTGGAGTAAATAATCCCAATTTGGATAGCCTCTCTGGGTATTCCAATCCCTTCATTCAGTTTATTAGTTTAGTTGCTCTTCTTTGAACCCCCTCCAGTACTGTAACATCTTTCCTGAGCATCGGTGACTAGAACTGTGCACAGTGTTCCATGTGGGGCCTGACTAGTGCCTTGTATAATGGAAGGATAATGTTCTCGTCCTTCGCCCCTATACCTCCTTTAATGCACCCCAAGACTTTATTTGTCTTTGCAGCAGCTGACTAGCCTTGGTTACTCCAGTTTAGTCTACAATCCACTAGTACCCCCAGGTCTTTTTCCATATCACTTTTCCCTAGCAGTACCCCATTAAAGGGGTTGTCTCGCGGCAGCAAGTGGGGTTATACACTTCTGTATGGCCATATTAATGCACTTTGTAATATACATCGTGCATTAAATATGAGCCATACAGAAGTTATTCACTTACCTGCTCCGTTGCTAGCGTCCCCGTCGCCATGGTTCCGTCTAATTTCGGGGTCTTCTTGCTTCTTTAGACGCGCTTGCGCAGATCCGTCTTCTCCCTTCGGCTCCGCTCGGCAGCATCGGTGATTTGGCTCCGCCCCCTTGCACGCATCATCACATAGCTCCGCCCCCGTCACGTGCCGATTCCAGCCAATCAGGAGGCTGGAACCGGCACACATCATGGGGCGGAGCTACGCGATGACGCGTACAAGGGGGCGGAGCCAAATCACTGATGCTGCCGAGCGGAGCCGAAGGGAGAAGACGGATCTGCGCAAGCGCGTCTAAAGAAGCAAGAAGACCCCGAAATTAGACGGAACCATGGCGACGAGGACGCTAGCAACGGAGCAGGTAAGTGAATAACTTCTGTATGGCTCATATTTAATGCACGATGTATATTACAAAGTGCATTAATATGGCCATACAGAAGTGCTTAACCCCACTTGCTTTCGCGAGACAACCCCTTTAAGTGTATATTGGTGACATCTGTTTTTGCTCCCCATGTGCATAACCTTACATTTTTCAACATTGAACTTCATTTGCCATTTTCTGCCCAAGCCCCCAGCTTATTTAGGTCCGTTTGTAGCCGTACATTTCCTCCGTTGCATTAATTATATTGTATAATTTTGTGTTTTCTGCAAATATTGATATTTTGCCATTTTGCTAGTGCAGCTGTGAATGTCTCATTAGTGCAGTATCGCTCCTCTTGTTTGGCCCAAACCAGTGCCACGGATAACTGTGGTAACACGAGAGAAAATACATGTTGGCCTCAGCCCACAATTCATGCCCTAGTCAGTCAGTGTATTTGTGCCAGATAGGTAAAACACCGCGATGGGAAGACTTTGTGTACCCATAGTATAGACAGACCTCTGTAACATTCCTACAGCAAAGGTATAAGCAGACCCCAGTAACATTTCTGTAGCAGAGGTATAGGCAGACCCCTGTAACATTTCTGTAGCTGAAGTTTAGGCAGACCCCAGGAAAATTTATGTAGCAGACGTATAGGCAGACCCCAGTAACATTTCTGTTGCAAAGGTATGGGCAGACCCCTGTAACATTTCTGTAGCAGAAGTATAGGCAGACCCCAGTAACATTTCTGTAGTAACAGTATAGACAGACCCCAGTAACATTTCTGTAGCAGAAGTATAGGCAGACCCCTGTAACATTTATGTGCAAGAAGTATAGGCAGACCCCTGTAACAATTCTGGAGCAGAAGTATAGGCAGACCCCAGTAACATTTCTGTTGCAAAGGTATAGGCAGACCCCTCTAACATTTCTGTAGCAGAAGTATAGGCAGACCCCAGTAACATTTCTGTAGTGACAGTATAGACAGACCCCAGTAACATTTCTGTAGCAGAAGTATAGGCAGACCCCTGTAACATTTATGTGCAAGAAGTATAGGCAGACCCCAGTAACATTTCTGTAGCAGAAGTATAGGCAGACCCCTGTAACATTTCTGTAGCTGAAGTTTAGGCAGACCCCAGTAACATTTCTGTTGTAACAGTATAGACAGACCCCAGTAACATTTCTGTAGCAGAAGTATAGGCAGACCCCAGTAACATTTCTGTAGCAAAGGTATAGGCAGACCTCTGTAACATTTCTGTAGCAGAAGTATAGGCAGACCCCAGTAACATTTCTGTAGCAAAGGTATAGGCAGACCTCTGTAACATTTCTGTAGCAGAAGTATAGGCAGACCCCAGTAACATTTCTGTAGCTGAAGTTTAGGCAGACCCCAGTAACATTTCTGTAGCAGAAGTATAAGCAGAGCCCAGTAACAATTCTGTAGCAGAAGTACAGGCAGACCCCAGTAACATTTATGTAGCAGAAGTATAGTCAGACCCCAGTAAAATTTCTGTAGCAAGAGTATAGGCGAACCCCTGAAACATTGGGGTACCATGCGTGTAGGCGAAGGCGGGAAAAATTAGTTAGATAACAGTATAGGCGAGGGCCAGAAAAATTAGTGTACCAAGAGTACAAATGTACCCCTGAAAACTTGCTCAACCGAGTGGGCAGGTGAAACCCATAAATATTTTTTAAAGATACCGCTCGCTGCTGCTTAATTTGTAACAGAGCCTGGAGGCAGCCCTGTTAAAAATAATTGGTTTATGTTAAAGTATCAATACTTTTGACAGTTTGAAATATTTGGAAAAAAATAGTAAGCAGAGCCTTTTGGGCCGTAGAAAAATTGGCAGTTCAGCGTGATGACATGATGTTTCAGGAGGAGGAGGAGGAATAGGACTAATATCAGAGAGAGATTGACAAAGCATAGTCCCCCTTTTTCTGGTGATAGAGAATGCTTTTATCTGCGGTTGCAGTGAAAAGAATCTTTAGCTTCCGCTGCTCTCCGCCGGTGGAGAAGAGAAATCTGGGTAATCCAGCCTTTGTTCATCTTTATGAGTGTAAGCATGTCGGCACTGGCAGTTGACAGGTTGGTACGCTTATCCGTGATGATTCCCCCAGCTGCACTAAACACCCTCTCTGACAAGACGCTAGCGGCAGCGCAAGCCAGCACCTCCAGGGCATACAGCGCAAGTTTGTGCCATGTGTCCAGCTTTGACACCCAATAGTTGTATGGAGCAGAGGCATCATGGAGGACGGTGGTACGATCGGCTACGTACTCCCTCACCATCTTTTTACAGTGCTCCCTCCGACTTAGCCTTGACTGGGGAGTGGTAAAGGAGTCTTGTTGGGGAGCCATAAAACTGGCAAAGGCCTTGGTGAGTGTTCCCCTGCATGCGCTGTACATGTTGCCTGATCTCCGCGCCTCCCCTGCTACTTGGCCCTCGGAACTGCGTCTTCTGCCACTAGCGCTGTCAGATGGAATGTTTAGCATCACTTTTTTCACCAGGGCCCTGTGGTATTGCATCACTCTCGTACCCCTTTCCTCTTCGGGAATGAGAGTGGAAAGGTTCTCCTTATATCGTGGGTCGAGAAGGGTGTACACCCAGTAATCTGTAGTGGCCAGAATGCATCTAACGTGAGGGTCACGAGAAAGGCAGCCTAACATGAAGTCAGCCATGTGTGCCAGGGTACCAGTACGCAAGACATGGCTGTCCTCACTAGGAAGATGACTTTTGGGATCCTTCTCCTCCTCCTCCTCCACAGCCCATACATGCTGAACAGATGAGAGGCAAGCAGCATGGGTACCCTCTGCAGTGTGCCCAGCTGTCTCTTCCCCCTCCTCCTCCGGCTCCTCCCCTTTCTCCTCCAAAACACGCTGAGTTATAGACATGAGGGTGGTCTGGCTATCAAGCGACATACTCTCATCCCCTGTCTCCTGTTCCAACCGCAAAGCGTCAGCCTTTATGCTTTGCAGCGAACTTCGCAGCAGGCATAGCAGCGGGATGGTAACGCTAATGATTGCAGCATCGCTGCTTATTATCTGGGTAGACTCCTCAAAGTTTCCGAGGACCTGGCAGATATCTGCCATCCAGGCCCACTCCTCGGTAAAGAATTGAGGAGGCTGACTACCACTACACAGCCCATGTTGGAGTTGGTATTCCACTATTGCTCTACGGTGATCATAGAGCCTGGCCAACATGTGCAGCGTAAAATTTCACCGTGTGGGCACGTCGCACAGCAGTCGGTGCTCTGGCAGATTAAACCGATGTTGCAGGGTCTTCAGGGTGGCAGCGTCCGTGGTGGACCTGCGGAAATGTGCGCACCTTGCCGAGCGGGTCAGACAAGTGGGGGCAGCTTTTCAGAAACCACTGGACCACCAAATTTAAGACGTGGGCCAGGCATGGCACGTGTGTGAGGCTGCCGAGCTGCAGAGCCGCCATCAGGTTACGGCCGAAAGCCAGAGGTCGGTCTGCTCCGTCAGACCCTGCAGCAGTTCGGCAGCCGTGTGCCTCTTTTCACCTAAGCTGATTAGTTTCAGCACGGCCTGCTGACGCTTGCCCACCGCTGTGCTGCCGCGCCGCGCGATACCGACCGCTGGCGACGTGCTGCTCACACTTATTAATTGCGAGGTAGAGGTTGCGTAGGAGGAGGAGAAGGGGGTGGAGGGTTTAGAGGAGGTGGCATAAACTGCCGCAGATACCAGCACTGAGGTAGGACCCGCTATCCTGGGTGTGGGTAGGACGTGAGCAGTCCCAGGCTCTGACTCGGTCCCAGCCTCCACCAAATTCACCCAATGAGCCGTCAGGGAGATATAGTGGCCCTGCCCGCCAGTACCTGTCCACGTGTTCGTTGTTAAAGGAGATGTCTCGAGGAAGCAGTTAAATTTTTTTTTTGCCCAGTCCCCCCCATTAAGCATACATTACTAAGCCCCCCTGTAAATGACATTTCTAGCTAGTTCGTACTTACCGTTCCAGCGTTTCAGCAACTTATAAAAGTTTCCTCAAGATGGCCGCCGGCTCTTTCCCCGTCGCTCGCTGCAGCCCGACGTGCGCGCTCCCGAGACGCCGCCAGCTGTGTCTCCATGGCAACCAGACGCATCGCAGCCGCCGACCAGACGCCCCGCAGCCGCCGACCAGACGCCCACCGCCAGGCAGCAGGTAAGGCGCTAGCCCCCGGCTCCCCAGCGCTAGACCCTCAGCCCAGGTGAAGGCCCCGGAGCCCAGCGCTAGTTCCCCCGGCCTAGCGGCAGCCCCCCCCCGGCCTAGCGACAGCCCCCCCATCGCAGCGACAGCCCCCCCCGGCCTAGCGACAGCCCCCCCATCGCAGCGACAGCCCCCCCCGGCCTAGCGACAGCCCCCCCATCGCAGCGACAGCCCCCCCCGGCCTAGCGACAGCCCCCCCATCGCAGCGACAGCCCCCCCCGGCCTAGCGACAGCCCCCCCCATCGCAGCGACAGCCCCCCCGGCCTAGCGACAGCCCCCCCATCGCAGCGACAGCCCCCCCCGGCCTAGCGCTAGTTCCCCCATCACAGCGGCAGCCCCCCCCGGCCTAGCGCTAGTTCCCCCATCACAGCGGCAGCCCCCCCCCGGCGCAGCGACAGCCCCCCCGGCCTAGCGCTAGTTCCCCCATCACAGCGGCAGCCCCCCCCCGGCGCAGCGACAGCCCCCCCCCGGCGCAGCGGCAGCCCGGCGCAGCGGCAGCCCCCCCCCCCCAAATCACTTACCTGGGAGGCTTCTCGGGGCTGCTGGGCTGGGCTGGGCTTCTCCGCTGGGCAGCTCCAGTTTCTGCACCTTCCTCTAACAGAGGAAGGTACAGAATGGCCGCTGCAGCGCGCTCCCGAGCAGTGACAGCTCGTCTGCGCATGCGCAGAAGAGCTGTAGCGGGGAGCACACTGAAGCGGCTCGTGCTGAATGGAGAAGACCGGACTGCGCAAGCGCGTCTAAAAAAGCAAGCTGCCAGCGAATTTAGACGGAACCATGGAGACGAGGACGCTAGCAACGGAGCAGGTAAGTGGAATAACTTCTGTATGGCTCATATTTAATGCACGATGTATATTACAAAGTACATTAATATGGCCATACAGAAGTGTATACCCCCACTTGGTTTCGCGAGACCACCCCTTTAAGTGGACCTTCCCAGTACCGGCATTGGTGAGGGCACGTATAATGTTGCGGGGAACGTGCTGGTGCAGGGCTGGGACGGCACACCGGGAAAAATAGAGGCGACTAGGGACCGAGTAGCGCGGGACCACCGCCGCCATCATGTTTTTGAAAGCCTCCGTTTCCACAAGCCTGTACGGCAGCATCTCCAGGCTGATTAATTTGGCAATGTGCACGTTTAAAGCTTGTGCGTGCGGGTGCCTGGCGGCGTACTTGCGCTTTCGCTCCAACGCTTGTGTCACCGACAGCTGAACGCTGCGCAGAGACATCGCTGGATGGGGTGGAGGACAGTGGAGGTGAAGGTGTGGGTGCAGGCCGGGAGGCTCTCGTGCCTGTGTCCTGAGAGGGGGGTTGGATCAGTGTGGCAGGTTGGGGCACAGGGGAAGAGGCAGTGGTGTGATGCAGAGGCGGTGAATGGCCTTTGTCGCATCTTGTGGGGTGCTTGGCCATCATATGCCGGCGCATGCCGGTGGTGGTGAGGCTGGTAGTGGTGGCTCCCCGGCTGATTTTGGTGCGACACAGGTTGCACACTACTGTTCGGTTGTCCGCGCTCTCACTGAAAAACATCCACACTTTTGAACAACTAGCCCTCTGCACGGAGGCTTGCCACGACGGGGTGGTTTGGGAAACAGTTGGGGGATTCTTCGCTCTGGCCCTGCCTCTTCCAACCTGTCATGCTGCTGCACTTGCCTCCCCCACTGAAGCCCTGTACTCAGTAGGCTTAGCAAACCAGGTGGGGTCAGTCACTTCATCGTCCAGCTGCTCTTCCTCCGAATCCTCTGTGCGCTCCTTCCTTGGTCTTACTGCCCTTACTACTACCTCACTGACGGACAACTGTGTCTCATCATCATCATCCTCCTCACCCACAGAAAGCCCTTGAGACAGTTGCCGGAAGTCCCCAGCCTCATCACCCGGACTCTGGGTACGTTCCAAAGGTGGGGCATCGGTCACAACAAACTCCTCAGGTGAGAGAGGAACCAGTTTCTCCCACTCATGGCAGGGACCCAAGAACAGTTGCTGGGAGTCTGTCTGCTCATCAGAATATGTCCTTTTCATGGAGTGAGGAGGCTGGGAGGAAGGAGGAGCAGCAGCCAGAGGATTCAGAGTAGCAGTCCCTAAGCCGAGAGTAGTGGACTGCATAGAAGACTGTGTGGTCGATATATTGCTGGATGCATTTTCTGCCATCCAAGACAGGACCTGCTCACACTGCTCTGTTTGTAATAAAGGTCTACTACGTGGAACCATAAATTGTGATCTGAAGCTGGGGACCCCAGAAACTTGCCTCTCTCCTAATCCCGCAGCAGCCGGCTGTGATTCACCTGGACGAGGAACTCGGCCTGTGCCCGCACCCTAGCTTGGACGTCCGTGTCCACGTCCACGTCCTCGACCCTTACCCCTACTCCTCATCATGGCGGATTAAGAATAGAGCAGGGGCCAAATAAATTACCCCACTGTACAGCACTGACAACTGGGCCTTAATTCAATGCACACAGAGACTTGTAGATAGTGGAGGCTCTATGCTGTGACTGGAAAAAAGGAACCCGCTGTCTTGCGCTGATACCCAGGGGTAATTTACCGCTCGCAGAGACTTGTAGATTATAGAGGCTGTGTGGAGGGGGAGAAGACTCTAAAGCCAAAGGATAGTGCTGGTAACTGCGGCTATCTCAACCCCACCAACGGAAATTATATTGTGAGACGCTCTGCACAGCAGCTGAGCTGAAATACTTTGCAAAGGCCCCGGTAATATTATTGTACTGTTTTGCGGTAAGACCGCTGTCTAATTCACTGCAGACACAGAACGGTATAAATAAGTTTGTTCACAGCAGCAGGCTAGGAATTATTTGTGTGCACTTTCACGGTGAGAGCGGTATTTTACTGCACACTCCAGCCAGAAATTTTTTTTTGCGAAAGGCTGCAAACAGGCCTAGCTGCGTAATACAAAAATGGTAGCACTACAACTCCCAGCAGGCCCTGAGTAAAATGCACACAGTAAGATGTAGCCCTAAGAAGATGATTTTGGTTTTTTGCACAGACGATACAGACTGTATAGCCTATATAACAGCTTTGCCTCTAGAAATGGCTGTGGCCCAACGCTCTGCGTCTAATTCACTGCAGACACAGAACGGTATAAATACGTTTGTTGGCAGCTGCAGGCTAGGAATTATTTGCGTGCACTTTCACAGTGAGAGCGGTATGTTACTGCACACTCCAGCCAGAAAAAAATTTATACGAAAGGCCGCAAACAGGCCTTGCTGCGTAATACAAAAATGGTAGCACTACAACTCCCAGCAGGCACCAAGTAAAATGCACACAGTGAGATGTAGCTCTTTGAGACCTTTCACTCCCTCCTCACCCCAAAAGAACAGCCCCCCTGTGACAGACCTGACTGCTGGAGAACTAGCTGCCTATTTAAAAAAAAAAAATTGACAACATTCGAAAAGAAATCTCTGAAAGCTGCATGGTGAGCCCTGTTCCCAGTTTCATCAGCACTGAATCCAGCACCTACTCACTATCTACGTTAGAACCAACTACAGAGGAAGAAGTCTCCAGGCTCCTTTCCGCTGCCCGCCCCTCCACCTTCGCTAGCGACCCTCTCCCCTCTCACCTCCTCCGCTCCCTTTCCCCAGCTCTCATTACTCACCTCACTACAATCTGCAACCTCTCCCTATCCTCTGGCACTTTTCCTTCCTCATTTACACACTCCATCATATCCCCTCTGCTTAAAAAACCAACCCTGGACCCGACTGATGCTGCTAACTACCGACCCGTCTCAAACCTCCCCTTCATCTCCAAATTACTGGAACGCCTGGTCTACTCCGGCCTTACTCGCTTTCTCTCTGACAACTCACTCCTCGACCCCCTCCAGTCTGGTTTCCGCTCTCTACACTCGACCGAAACTGCCCTTATAAATGTAACAAATGACCTGATGACTGCAAAGTCGAGAGGTGACTACTCCCTACTAATCCTTCTTGACTTGTCTGCTGCATTTGATACTGTCGACCATAACCTCCTTCTCACTATGCTCCACTCTATTGGTCTAAAGGACACTGCTCTCTCCTGGTTCTCTTTCTACCTCTCTGACCTCTCTTTTAGTGTTTCCTTTGCTGGTTCTATCTCTGCCCCACTTCCTCTCGCTGTTGGGGTACCCCAGGGCTCGGTCCTTGGTCCCCTTCTCTTCTCTATCTATACTGCCCCAATTGGACAAACCATCCACAAATTTGGCCTCCAATACCATCTCTACGCTGACGACACCCAATTATACACTTCTTCTAGTGAGATCTCTGGAGCATTCCTCCAAAATATCACCGACTGTCTGTCCGCTGTCTCTAACACTATGTCCTCCCTTTTTCTCAAAGTAAACCTCTCTAAAACTGACCTCCTTGTCTTTCCACCTTCCAACTGACCTCCCCTCAACATCTCCATTCCAGTGTCTGGCACCATCATAACCACCAGACGACATGCCTGATGTCTTGGGGTCACACTGGACTCTGACCTCTCCTTTACCGCCCATATCCAATCTCTGGCCCAAACATGCCACACACACCTCAGAAATATTGCTAAAATACGTCCGTTCCTAACCACGGACACGCTAAAGACACTGGTGGTTGCCCTCATCCACTCCCGGCTTGACTACTGCAACTCGCTACTCATCGGCCTTCCCCGCACTAGACTCGCTCCACTCCAATCCATACTAAATGCAGCAGCTAGACTCATTTTTCTATCCAGTCGTTACTCAGACGCCTCTGCATTATGCCAGTCGCTGCATTGGCTGCCCATCCACTGCAGAACTAAATTTAAACTCCTCTACCTCACTCACAAAGCTCTACATGGCGTCGCACCACCATACATCGCCTCCCTACTGTCAGTACACCACCCAGCCCGCTCACTCCGATCGGCTAACACACTCAGACTAAACACCCGTGTAATATGAACCTCACATGCTCGCCTACAGGACTTCACCAGAGCAGCACCCATCCTCTGGAATGCTCTACCCCAAGGCATCCGGACAATTCGCGATGCACGAAATTTCAGACGTGCCTTAACTCTCCTGACCTAGTCCCTCGCCCCTCCTTGTTTGCTTTCTAAGGGCGCCCACCCACTGGCGATTTTTTTTCCTTTGCGTTTTGCGTTTTTTCTCAAGAGCAATTAGTATTGAATGTGCTCCTGTCCACTGGCGTTTTTTTTTTGGTCCGTTGCAATTTTTAACATAGGAACTGTCAGTTGCATATGTGTCCTTATTTTTCTCTTAATGCACCCATGAATGTCAATGGAAATGAACGGAAAAGGCGCGAAAAAGGCACGAAAATGCCGCGAAAAAGCCGCGAAAAACGCGTGGAAAACGCTGCGTTTTTCACGCACGAAAATCGCAAACGCCAGTGGGTGGGCGCCCTAATAAACGATATGTACATGAAATTTCCTATTGCCTGTGTTCCCCACCCCCTGCACCTCCTGTACCACCTCCAACCCATTTGTATCTAACCCAATGTATTCTCACATTGTAATTGTTGTATTGTTTTGCATTTATCCATGCCTGAAAGCGCTGCGGAATAAGTTGGCGCTATACAAATAATGATTATTATTATTATTATGTAGCCCTAAGAAGGAGATTTTGTTTTTTTGCACAGATGATACAGATTGTATAGTGTATATAACAGCTTTGCCTCTAGAAATGACTGTGGCCCAACGCTCTGCGTCTAATTCACTGCAGACACAGAACGGTATAAATAAGTTTGTTCGCAGCTGCAGGCTAGGAATTATTTGCGTGCACTTTCACAGCGAGAGCGGTATTTTACTGCCCACTCCAGCCAGAAAAAAATATGACGAAAGGCTGCAAACAGGCCTAGCTGCGTAATACAAAAATGGTAGCACTACAACTCCCAGTAGGCACCAAGTAAAATGCACACAGTGAGATGTAGCCCTAAGAAGGAGATTTTGTTTTTTTGCCCAGAGGGTACGGACTATATAGCATGTTTAACAGCTTTGCCTCTAGAAATGGAAATGGCCCAATGCTCTGCGTCTAATTCACTGCAGACACAGAACGGTATAAATAAGTGTGTTGGCAGCTGCAGGCTAGGAATTATTTGCGTGCACTTTCACGGTGAGAGCGGTATTTTACTGCACACTCCAGCCAGAAAAAAATATGACGAAAGGCTGCAAATAGGCCTAGCTGAGTAATACAAAAATGGTAGCACTACAACTCCCAGCAGGCCACAAGTAAAATGCACACGGTGAGATGTAGCCCTAAGAAGGACTGTTGGGGTTCTTGAAGACAGCACCTCTGCTAACACTTTCCTTATAACAGCAGCAGCACTTTTTTCCTATACTCTATATAATAGACTGCAGACTGAGAACGCTATAGCTGTAATAGCCTGCACAGCCCGGGATGGAAAAAAAAAATTGTGCAAAACTGCTCCCAGCCAGTCACAACTGTAAGATGTAGCTCTAAGAAGGACCGTTGGGGTTCTTGAAGACGCTAACACTATCCCTGAATGAGCAGCAGCACTTTCCCTAATGTCTGCCAGCATGTGTCTGAGGCAATCGGCGGGCGGGATCGCTTTAAATACTCGGCGGTCACTTGATCTGACCAGCCACTCACTGGACGGGGGTGGGATAGGGCTGGCACATCACAGGAGGAAGTGGACATGCCTTCCCTGCATTTCTATTGGCTAGAAAATGGCACTAAACATGCCGGGAAGGAAATGAAATTGACTCGAGTACCGTGTGGTTTTTGTCTTGAGTAACGAGCATCTCGAACACCCTAATACTCAAACGAGCATCAAGCTTGGACGAGTACGCTCGCTCATCTCTAAGCCTAATCATATAAAGAAATTACTGATGTATTAGTCAGGCTCTCATAAATGATACAAATGCAATTTATCAATAAATAGTGAT